>NW_006399764.1:30682061-30766347 GCF_000299155.1 Elephantulus edwardii
TGTGGCAGATCCGCTCTCTGCTCTGGGACCCTCTGTGGTACATTGTGGCAGATCCGCTCTCTGCTCTGGGACCCTCTGTGGTACATTGTGGCAGACCCGCTCTCTGCTCTGGGACCCTCTGTGGCCGTCCTGCTCCGTGTGACACTCGGCTAGGCGTCAGCATCGCCTCGATGGCGGTGGGTGTGGCTCTTTACAGACCAAGCAGGAGGGCACTGTGACAGTCAGCTTCCATGAACACACGCAGCCTTGGACACCCCTGGGGAAAGTCTACTTTCTCCCCCAGGTCACTGATTCTCAATCAACTCAACAGCAAGGGGTAAGCTGATCAATACACACACCAGGGAAGTCCCCCTTCAAAACCTGACTGTCTGGAGATTCATTTATAGACGTGTCCGACAGGGAGAGAGACACACACAAAGGAGGGGGGGGTAGGGCGGGGAGGAGAGAGAGAGAAGTGTTATAAAGACAACAAGAGTCAGGAAGACAAGGAGCTGAGAGCTCTGAGGTTCCATGCCGTCTTCTGCCTGTGTTCTGGGCAGTGTCCCTCATTTACAAGAAAACCCACAAACCAGTAACAAGGGCTGGCTCGGCTGCTGGACCCCCATTCACAGAGCTGGGAGATGGAACTCAGGATGGCTTTTCAGTCTCTGGTCAAAGCTCCTGAAGCTGAATGCCTAAAAGAACTGGATTTTGAAGGAGACCTCGTGGTCTGGTGGTTAAAGCACTCATCTGCAACCCAAAAGGTCAGTGGTTCGAACCCACCAGCCACTCCATGGGTGAACGATGAGACAGCCCCCCTCTGTAACGATGACAGCAGTGGGAGCCCCAGAGGCAGCTCTGCCTGAGCCAGGGTCGCTGGGAGGCGGAAGAGACAGAACGGAGACGGTGGGTTTCAGTTTTCTAAGCTGCTGGTTTGGGCAACCTCAATGTGGATGTTTTCCTACTGGGGCAACTCTGACCCACGGGCAGCTTTCCTAAACATCTTCAACCAAGCCGCTTGTGCAGTAAGAGTGAAAGGAAGCTTTTGTAAATCTTTTTATCTTTTCTTTCCTCCCACGGCAGAAATAAACAAGCCATTGTCAGAGCAACGTGCTTAAATCACGAGGATGGATTTGAAATGTCAGGAGATGAAAGACGGGCAGGAGCTGAACTTTCTCAACGTTTAGGCACCATTTTAAAAGGCTGTCTTCTGTGAGAAATCATGACTAAAAACCACTAGTACTATTTTTTTTTATAAAAAATATTTAAGAAATTGCTGAAATACCACTCGCTATTTTGAGACATTCAGAAATGTCTGGGCTCAGATTAGCGTTTGCTGTCCTCTGTGCTGTGACGGCTCCACCTTGGAGTGACCCCACAAAGTCACAGCAGAAGGAAACCGACCACACAGCCCCCTCTCAACCACTGTGACGCTTGAGCCCCCCGCCCCTGTCCCCTTGAGAGGCTTCCTCCCTCCCACCCCCCACTTTACCAAGTGCAATGTCTTCCTCCAGGGGCCAGCACTAGACAGGCATATGACTTGACGCAAATTTGCAATAAAGCATTATCAATTCTCATTTCCAGACCGTTTTTTGCACCTTACGTTTTTGCACCTTACGGCATTCCACCGAACCCCTCCCGCTGATTAACGACTTCAGAGCTCAGTGTCTCTGACACTTCTGTCCCTGGCAGGGCAGGTCCCCATCTCCACGCGAGAGGCCCTGTTACGGTGGAGGATTTAGAGACTTACAAAGTTCAAAAGAAATCAAAACTCCCCTGTTTTTAATCATCCGCCCTCTTGGTATGACTGAGCTGTAATTCCCCAGGAAAATGAAGAAAGTTCTGAGGAACGAGTTACCCTCTGTGTAAATCTTCATCAGGCCTGTGTCAATCACATCCCAGGCCTTCTGGCTGGCCCGCCCCTCCTCTGGCTGGGAGAACTACACTCCCACTTAATTGCTTTGTGACTTCACATTTTATTAAGAGGCTGGAAAACAGAAAGGGTGAAAACAAGGAGATAAGCCCACTGCAGTAAATTGTCCCCGGCAGAACAGCCGGAAACCTGCCTCTCTGGTGTAATAAGGTGGGCCCGTGAAAACCTCTGACAAGTGCAATTCTGCATAAGAAGTTCCGAGCCCCCATCACTTAGAGAGGCCTCACAGGGCCGGCCAGCAGCGCCATCCATCAGAGTGGGCAGCGGCCGCGTGGCTCGAAGCCAGCGTGAAGGGCACAAGCCAGTGACTCATGGACCTCCCGCCCACCACACCCCAAGTTCATCTTCTGTTCTCAGAGGCAGAGAAGAATGACAAGAGATAGATACACAGTGAGGAGAACTTTCATTATCCAACAACACCCAACCTGCCAAGCCCATATCCCTGGAGGTCAAACTTCTGATGAAAAATACCAGCGTCACCAACAGCATCACATCACCTTGAAGCAGAAACCAAGTCACAGCTGCCCCTCCATGGGTTTTCGGAGGCTGTAAATTGCACAGCATCACCAGAGTTTCCCCAGGGAAGCCAGGAAAACAAAATACGCCTCCAGCTGATTCTGCCACCTGGTGACCCCGTGTCAGCATGGTTGAAGGGGTCTTGGGACTGGGATTCTCAGGCCTTTCTTCCGAGGTGCCTGAAGGCCCGACTGAACCAGCAACCTTTCAGTTAGAATTTGAACACTTAACTGTCTGCACACCTAGGGACGCTGTGACTTAGAAGAGCCCAGGGAAAAGATGTTACCAATGTTCCCTCTCATGAAGTCAGAGCACTTTCCCCCTCACCCGCCAACTTCTGTTCTGAGTCCCCATCCCTCCCTCTCGAGTTAGCTGGGAATCTTTTTCAGAAACTTCTGGGCTTGGCACTTGAGGGCCTAGGAACCGTGCAACTGCTGAGTTCTCGCCAGATGCCGCGGCACGAGAAACAAACGTTGACTGTGTGTGAAGCTCACTGCTGTGTCCGAGTGGGTTTATGACATTACCCAGAAGAGTGTGGGTGTGCACATGTGTGCGTATGTGCGTGTGCGCGTGTGTGTCTGTACGTGCACTGTACATGCACTCACTCAGGCACTTACCTGTGCAGAACCCGTAGGATGGACTCAGCCGAGCTACGTATCACTGTAATCACAAGGTGAGTGGGACGCAAGGCTTTCTGGTTTCTTTCCAGAAGTATGTTTGAAGGAGTTCTGGTGGCTGAGTGCATTCACCCAATTGGTCCCCGTCCACCACATGCAGCGAGGGAGGAAGAGGGGAAGCGCTTCCTCCCGTCAGGACTTGTTGTGTTGTTGTTAAGTGCCGTTGAGTCATAGGAGACTCATAGCGACCTTGTCAATGAAAGACCTGAACACACTTGTATAACTTTCATCCTTTCTGCAAGTTCATAGGGTTTTCGGAGGCAAGCCATTTTCGAAGTGGATGCCACTCCTGCTTCCAGGCTTGTTTTAATTGGGGAGCTCCACCAAACACTGTCCACCATGGGTAACCATTATCACATTTGGCACATCAATGTCACAGTGTTCAGCTTCACAGCAACCACAAGTTACCTCTGTACAGCAATGTACAGACCAGTGCTCTATCACCTAGAAGAATGATTGACTAAATACAGTTAAAACCATCAGGACTTAGAGCCTTAAAAAGTAGCTGCACAGGGTCACTACGGACAGGAGCCAGCATGAGGACAATGGACACACACATGCTTCAGGACAGCAGTCAGAACTCTCGGTCTCTAACCAGAAGGTCAGAAGGTGCAGTCAAGCCTTGTTTCCTTCTACATGCGCGCGCGCCCACCAGCGGCTCTGCAGAAGACAGACGAGGCATACACATCCATAGATCACGGCCGTACAAACTCCATCAGGCGGTTCCACTCGGTCCTACGGGGTCAGGAGTCAGAAGCAACTCAAATGCAGTGGGTTTGGGCTGGTTGGTCCTTGTTATAAGGATTTATGGGGGCACAGCAGTTAAGGGCTCAGCTGCTAGCTGAAAGGTCAGTGGTTCAAACCCACTCCTCACTCTGCAGGAGAAACACGGAGCGGTCTGCTCCTGTAAGTTTGCAGGGCTTCAGAAAGCCTGGGGCCGGTCTGCTCTGTCTTCTAGGGTTGCTACAAGTCAGAATGCCTCGAAGATAGTAGGTCTCATGCACAAGCACACACGCACCCCTCACCCCGTTTATTGTTGGAGTATGATAATGAGTATGTTAGATAAAAATTTTAATTTTAAAACAGTTACAAAATCCTTGTCTCACATTGAGACACAGGAGTCAGGTCTAACGGATTGAGTCACTGGAAATTCTGTTCACTCGTCCATGGTCGCAATGGTTTAACAGCAGCAAATGCAAAACCACGTTCAGAACACTTAAAATAAGCCTGTCCTGAAATACCTATCAGGCACTCAGCCATTCACTGCAAGGCTGGAGGTTCAAATCTACCCAGGGGAAACAAGAAGAAAGGCCTGGCCATCTACTGCTGAACCATCACCCACTGAGAGCATTATGGGGCGGTTTCTGCTCTGACACACGTGAGGCCATCATGGCTGCAGTCCATGTGACAGCAAGTGGCTTTGTTTGTGGTTTCAAAGTATTTATCAGGTGGAGCAGAATGTGACAGCGACTTCCGGTCTGGGCCGCTTTTCGGCACTACTGTGTCTTTGGTGGGGTACACCAGGGTGACCTCACAGCCATCTTTTCTGGGTTTGGGCCAGCAAGTTGTGAAAACTCGAGCTCAAGTCAGCAAAGTGTTCATGCATCTGTTGTTGCTGTTATGTGCCGTTGAGTCGTTTGTGACTCATAGGGACCCTATGTACAACAGCCCTAAACCCTGCTCTATCCTGCGCCGTCCCTCCACATCCCAAGCATGATGTCCCTCTCAAAGGACCAGTCCCTCCTTGCAACATGCCCAAAGTATGTTAGACAAAGCCTCAAAATCCTTGACTCCAAGGAGCAGGCTGGCTTCACCCTCTCTCAGACAAACCTGTTAGTTCTCCTAGCAGTCCATGGTATATTCAACACTCTTCACCAGCACCACAGCTCAAAGGCATCAACTCTCCTTCTATCATCCCTAGTCACTGTTTGCAAGTAACTTTCCAAGAGAGGCCCAAGAAATACAGGCCACAAAGGCACACACTGTTGCACATAACCCTGCAATCTGGCAGCACGAAGCTGTCACCCACAAGCGGCCGGGCAGGCAGACAGGCGTGACAGGCAGACAGGCAGCAGGGACCGTGTAAAACAACGCCAGGATGGTCCAAAGAGAGAGCGACAAACTAAGAAGTCAAACACAGTCCAGAGAAATGCCCAAACACCCAGCAGTCCCGCACTCAGTACATTCTCACAGAAGCAGGAACTGCGACACACAGTGACACCACAGCGACATCACTGCATCACGAGCAACTGTAAAGAGTGGAAACAGCCCGCCTGTCCATCAGCAGACACACGGCTAAAGTAACTGCTGCATCCACACAACAGAGTATATCAGGTGTCACTAAAAACAGCCACGAACTAATGAAATACAGCACAACATAGATCCTCGAACAATTAGAATGACTGACAGAAGGCAGTAAAAAGTATGGGATAAGACCAAGCACTGATAAGATAAGATAAGGAAAGGTTTTCACACACAGAATCCATCTTGGAGGGGTGATGGGTGGGAAGGGAGAGGGGAGTGAAAATTACTACAGAGCGAAGTTCAGTGAAGGGAAAGGGAATTTACAATGAGAATGTGGTCAGACAGTAAAATAAATAAAGTGTAATGTTATAAAAAGGAAGCTCTGGCGGCCTAGTGGCAAGAAGCTGTGTTGCAATCCCAAAGGCAAGCGGTTCTAATCCCACCAGCTGCTCCGCAGAAGGATGGGCAATCTCCTCCCGTGTGATTAACTGTCTCTGAAAAGCTACTAAAGGGTCAGGTATGGGTCGGTTCTAACTCAACAGTACACAAAAACAATGTTATAAAATAAAATATCTATGAATGACAGAATGAAAACCCAGTACGATTTGTAAACTTTCACTCAAACAAAAAAAAAATTGTAGTCCATCAGGATTATAGTTTGGGTGTTGTAGATGCTTAAGCATTGGACCATTCTCCAAAAGGTTGCTGGTTTAACTCCAGCCCCAGCCCCAGCCCCCGCCGGGGGCTTCGGAAGAAAGGCCTGGCAACTTCTGAAAAGACACACTGGCTGTATTTCTTTCAAGACTGGTTTTGTTTGTTCTTTTCGCAGTCCATGGGATACACAGTAACTTTCACCAAAACAAGTTCCAACACATCAATTCTTATGTGAGGTAAGAAAAAGTGCCTTGGCTTAGAGCAGGTGCACCTTAGTCCTCAAAATCACATCCTTGCTCTTTCAGCATGTAATTGATGTGACTTATTTGCAACAATCTATCTCATTAACCACACACACATACACATACACACTATTATAAATACGAGGAATAAACACACCATGATCCAGGCCTGGTTCTCTCCGGCAGTGGAGCAACAATGCAGCTCTTTTAACTCTCTGATTTCCTGACTTCTTTACTGGAAAAAGCCAGCAATTTATTAATATTTAAGTGCCTCGGTTTTCCCTCTCAAGTAGCCTGAATAATAATCCTTTTGATCTATTAAGTTTCTCTAGTACAATCCAGGCCAGGCATATCATGTTTATGAAAATAGGGTACTTTTATTGATTTGGTCAAAGGAGTAATACATTTTCCTCTTATTCTCCAGAGTCGAGTTGTTTATCCATATTTCACGCTATAAAAAACCCCTCTCTGGCAGGCTGGACCCTCTGGGTGGATTACGAGCACTCAGAAAGTGGGTGAGAGGAAACGGGTGGAAGTCTCGGGAACAAAGTTAAAGGAGACAAACACGCCACACAGACCGTTATCCTGGGGAAGAAAAGGTGCCCCTCACCTCAGCTGTGCAAGGTTGCAGGTGACGGTGACAAACACCACAACCGCATCGACAATCTCCTACGAGGTCACAAGACAGAAGCGATTCCAGAGGTCAGCAGTCCACCCGGTGCAGCGACGAACATTCTGGAAGGAAGAAGACCTTTGCTGAGAGAATGTTGTGGCAGAGCCCTTATGGGTGTGAGCATGGCAGCACGGGCAGCCCATCCGAGTCAGCTCTGTGGGTCAGAGGCCCCAGTGTGCCCCCCACCTCCAAGCTGGAGAGAGGGGACAGGGCAGAAGCCATGGGAATATGGGTGCTGGTTTTGGGGGGACACGCCAGCTTCTGGCATCCTCCTCCTCCTCCTCCCCCTCCACCCTGACAATGCTCCGCTCCATGCACTGGCGAGCACGTTCAGTCAGCTCACAAAGGCTGTGGCCACATGCTGTCCAGTCAATTCTGACCTACAGGAGGGTCAGTTTTCTGAGGCTGTAAACTGCATGGGAGGAGACTGCTCATCCTTCTCCCAGAGAGCAGCTGTTGGATTCGAACCACCTAACTTTGGGTTTGCGGCATAACACCTTACCCACTAGGACCACCAGAGCTTCCTAACAGGCTCTTGCCTAGAACATGCTCAACAAAACAAACCAGGGCCTCTGTGTTAATTCCAAAACAAAGCAACGCTGCAGGACAGAGCAGAACTACCCCAGGCTCCCAAGGCTGGAATCAGCAGACCGCCTTAAAGCAGCTGGTGGGTTTGAACTGCCAACCGTCTGGTCAACAGACAAGCACTTCAAGCACTGGCCACAAGGCCTCCTTTGTGCACTGAGCTGTTCTCCTGTGAAGCAGCGGTCCAGCCCGAGACTGTGGCACTGGAAGACAGAGGCCTCACAAAGCAGCTGAGGAACTGCAGTGCCCAGACTCTGCCACACATGAAATCATGCTTCCCACTGCTGTGCGGTCCATACTGCCCCGTGACCGACAGGGCAGAGGAGGACTGCCCACAGGGTGCCTGGGCTGTGACCTTTATGGGGGCAGATGGCCAAGTCTTGCTTCCAAATAGCTGATGGATGGGCCAGAACCACTGAACTTACAGATTGCAGCCAACGGCTTCACCACTGCACCACAAGGGTTCCGTGGCCCATGACCATCACCTGGTGTATGTGTTGTGATGTCTCCAATCTTTCACACCCAGCCCATTCCATAACAAACTAGCCTTTCTCCTAAAACAGCCTTCGTCTGCTTTTCCCAGCCAACGTCAGTCCCCAGGGCCTGAGACGAGCTTGTTTTCAGGTCACCCCTTGCCCGCTCTCCCCTTTTCAGGACCAGCCCACCACCACCTCCCCGTCACCAGTCGCCTCGGGATGTGTCATGGCTGTCTACCCCTTCCTTGCTCCTATGTCATGTGGCTCAGTGGTAAGGCTTTCACCTTCTATGCAAGAGACCTGGGTTCAAGTCCCAGCAATGCATCTCATATACCGTCACCATCCATCTGTCGGTCGAAGCTTGTGTGTTGCTAGGATGTGGAATAGGTGTCAGCAAAGATTCTGGACTAGGTACAAAGACCTGGTGACCTGCTTTTACAAATCCACCAATGAAAACACTATTGTTCAAAACAATCCCACTCCAATGTGCATGAGGAGTCAACCTGACAGCACCCACCAATGCCAGCCCCCAGCCACATCCTTTGGCTCCCCCCAACCACAGCCTCTACCCTGGCCTCTAGCTGCACATCATGCCCACACCCTCCCCCTCTCGGAACAAGTGCCCCGAAACTCTGCTTTCACCTGTACAGCCTTGAAACAGGTGCCCTGTCCCCTGGGGCTGCCCCTTCTTGACTGTCAAATGAGACATGATGTCAAGGTCCTTGGATGCCAATCCATTTTAGAGCAGGAAGCACCTGGCATAAATTCTGGCCCTGTCACCACAAAAAACTGAGACAAGTTCCATCTCTCCAAACTCAGTCTCCTTACTCTGATGGCCTCGTAGTAAGGAGCTGTGCTGCCAACCCAAAGGCATGTAGTTCAGATCCACCAGCTGCTGTCACAGAAAACGGACACTCTCCTCCAGTGTGGTTCATGGGAAAACCCTCAGGAGAGTCAGAGGGGTGGGTTCTGACTCAGCAGTATGTAACAATGTGTCTACCTCAGAGGACAGACTGTGAGACCTTGCCCCTGACCTTAGTAAGTGGTCCAAGGCCTCCCACGCTCACTGGACACGCTGGGATTCTCCGGGCTCACTAGCGCTGCCATTCATGGTCCCTGCTCCATCCTAACAAACTTAAACATGAGCTCATCTTCCCTTTCAACCTCGCAAACATCATGACTTTATCTTATCTTCCTCCAGTTCCCGACAACTTCTGTCCTCGCCAGGTGGCTTTTATGGCGGCTGTTGTCAAGGTGCCTTCAAGTTGAGCCCAACTCACGTCCACCCTGAACAACAGGTCCAGCAGCAGCTTCATCGTCTCTGCTGTGCTGAGCCGTCACTGCCGCTGTGCCAGCCCAGGGTTTACCAGCTTCCGTAAACAAGCCCCTGGCACCTGCTTCCACCCCTTCCTTCTCTGCAGGGCTCCTTGCCTGTGCTGTCCTCTCGAGCCTCTCTGTAGTCAAGACCAGGTGGCACCCCGCCCTGGCAAAGCCCACCTCCACACGACTCACCCCACCCCTCCACATGACTCAACACTCCCCTCTACACGACTCACCCCTCCTCACAATTCACCCCTCCCATTCCACATGACTCAACACTCCCCCCACACGACTCACCCCTCCTCACAATTCACCCTTCCTCCTCCACACGATTCACCCCTCTTCATGACCCCCTCTCCCACCCCATGACTACCCCCGCCCCACCTCTTACTTCCCCATTCCCCCAACCGTCTGTCCACTGCTGTCCATTGTTTCATAGTTAATGACCTAAGCGGCCATCTGAAGGGAGACTATGAGATTATTTCAGCGTTCACTTTAGTGTGGATCATAGAGTATTAATAAATCCAGCGTTTGGGGGTTGGCTCAGCTGATGTTCTGAATGTACCGACCTCTGACCATGGAGTGTGGACATGCTTTGTCAGCAGGGTCACCAGTGACCCTCACTCCTAGTCCTTCACAGCCTTCCGGGCCGTCTGAGCCAGAGGTGAGTTCTAAGAGTGCCCGTGTCTGTCCGATGTGGGCTGAGTGAACGTGTTCTACTCCTATCCCAGCGCACTGGCCCCCGGGCAGTTCTCACCTGTGGGGTCCCCACCCGGGTCTTCCAAGGCTGTAAATCTTTGTGGGAGGGGACTGCCCACCCTTCTCGCTTGGAGTAACTGGTGGTGGATTTGAACCACCAGCATTTCGGTTAGCAGCCCGGCATGTAAAGCACAACACCACCAGGGCTCCTTGCTCTGACTGCAGTGTCTCCTAACAACCACACTGCACATGACAGCAGCACAGACGCTGCCCCAAGAGGATGGACAACTGGCTCCCAGGACTGTCCTCAAAAGGAGGTGCTGGTGGGGGGCCCTGGTTGAAAGGAGCTGTGCAATGGGGCAGAGTCAGAAGATGTTGTGAAAGGGAGGAGGGAGGGAAGAGCTGAGGAGGTGCTTTTGTTTTTTACAATAAATATACTTCCTAGGACAGGTTTCTTAAAAACAAAACACCGATCAGTGCAGCAAGCACACCATCTGGGTTCAGTGCCTCAGTGATACCAAGTGGACCTTCTCTTTCCACCAGGAGTCGGGGACCCTGCATTCCTTTAATTCATTCTAGTGCTCTCCCCACGTCCACACCGTTACCATGACAACCATCCGTTAACAAAGTAAACATTCAGGACCAGGAACCATGGCCACTGCATTGGCCACTACAACCCTGACCCCAGTACTTCCTGGCACCCTGCACCCCCTCACAGGCTCTCCAGCCTCCCTGCGTTAGTGGGGGCCATGGCAACCCCTTCCACCTGAGCAGGCATCGGTCAGCGAAAGCAGCCCTGAGCTTGATCAATATTTCATGTCCAGCTGGTAGAGAAATTCGAGACGAGGAGGTTTCTGTGGATCCTTCGTAAGATGCTGGCTGTCCTGGGTTGTTGTTTAGGGCTGTGGAGTCACCATGACATCTCCAGCGACCCTATGAACAACAGACCTAACTGTCACATCCTGCACCATCCTTGGCACATTTGAGCCCATGGCCGCAGACACTCTATCAGTCCATCTCACTGGAGGTCTTCCTCTCCTTCACTGACCCTCCAGTTTTCCAAGCATGATGTCCCCTTTCCAAGGAAAAGTCTCTCCTGACACCACATCCAAAATATGAGAGATGAAGCTTCAGATACCCACAGTCCTGGATACTCAATGCCAAAGCCTCTGGCGCCCAGTCAATATCAGCTCTCAGGCCTGCCTGGCAGAGGAGACCTGCCCACGGCGGTCCCGAGGCTGTCCTCTTTACGGGGGCAGATGGTGCCGTCTTTTCCCTCAGAGCAGCTGGTGGGTTTGAACTGCTGGCCTGAGTGTTTCAACCACTGTGCCACCCAGGTGCCTACAGAGTGTCACAATCAGCTCGATGGCAGGGAGTTTGGGTGTTCTGGATGGGTTCCCAGGGTGGCACCATGAGTCAAGTGCTGGACTTCTAACTGAAGGGTTCGTGTTCAAAGCCCTGCAGAGGTGCCTCCGATGAGTGGCCTGGCACTTCCAAAAAAGCTCCGCGGGAGCGCAGTCCTGCTCTGCGACACACGGGGCGCTGTGACTCAGAAGTGACTCAACAGCAACCAGTTTGCGTTTTTGGTTATTTGTGAATAAAGGGGCTTCTGAGCTCGCTTTCTAAATGACACCAGCTCTGCTGGCACAATGCCGTTATGTGCTCAAGCGTTAAAGAGAAGGTTGGCAATTTAAAACAAAAATAAATCAAAACCATTTCAAATCCCTCACCAGTTTGGGGCTGGCACCAAACTGAACCAGCCCAGCTGCCCACGGGTCACCCCAGCGCATGCTGACCCCACGTGTCAGCACTCCACAGGGTTTTCAGGGACTGATATTTTGGAAGTAAACTGCCAGGCCTTTCTTCCAAGCCACTCTCGGGTAGAGTCGATCCTCTGACCCTTCAGTGAGCATACTAGTGTGATAACCATTTGCACTGTCCAGAAACATGCTTTCTATACATATTTATAACAGAAAAATAGATCTTAGCTTATGACTGTGGAAGTTTGTTACTAAATAAAATGCCAAAAGAAGTGAAATTTATCTTTTTTAAATGCAGGATTTTCTTGTGTTTCTGGAGGATAACTGTGGACTCAGCAGAGGGAGCCGGTGGGCAGGGGAAAGCAGGCTTGCATCTGGTCACCACGTTTCTTTCCCGCAGGGCCAGCGCCCTTGCTGGTCATCAGCAGGTTGGAGGTCGCTCAGAACCTGTAATTTAGTGCGTTCTCTGAGTAAAGAATGCGGAGGGGCATCCACATGGACTGTCACCCTGTTGTGCAAGGCGCCCTTGCTGGCCAGCATGCATGTCACCAGAGCCCTCGGCTGGTGTGGTGACACCGTGGAAAATCCCCCATGGTCAGCACTCGCTCCACGGTCTGTCCAAGGGTTTTCAGGGCCAATTCCCAGGAGTCAAAGGCAGGTTGTCCTGGGCATGAGGACAACGACTGGGTCACAGCAACTGTGAGAAGTGGGGTAAAGGGGGGTGGCTCTCGTGCCCCGTTTGTGCAAGCTGTTCCCTTGTGGGGCTTTCCGACCCAGTCACAGGGTCAAAGGTGACCTCCCATCCCGCACTCCCCAGCCACGGCTCACTGGACCAAGAAGTAACAGATCCAGCTAGGAGACAGTCAGGCCGCCCAGGGCTCTGAAAGGGGCTGAGGAGTAGCCGGCCAGGGAGACTATGACTGTCCATGTCCACAAGTGACCACGCCAAGGGACAGGTGGTACGGGACACTCTGCTGGTCTGAGACAGCCAAGGATGGAAGGACCTGTGAGCACACATGATGGCAGATGGACAGCGTGACAGGCACACGAGGGGGAAGCTGAGGGAAGGCAGGACACACAGCCCCAGCCTGCCAGTTCCTCTGCCTTTCCATCCTCTCCCAGGTTTGCTAAGAGGCTCTGGGTTCCTCAGACCCGCAGCGTCCTGTCACATGAGCAGGCTGCTTTGTGTCAGTGGCCATCAGGTCAGAGCTGGCTCGTGGTGACCTCATGCACAACAGAAAGAAGCAGCCTGGTCCTGCCCGTCCATGACCACAGGTGTGCTGAGTCCATGGCTGAGCCCACCATATCCATGCACCTCACCAGATATGACATCTCCTCTAGTGACCTGTCCCTCCTGACGGCATGTCCACAGCAAGACAGTCAGACAAGGTTCTGCTGGAACTTCTAAGGTCTTAGCAGCTCATTCTGGAGGTCGATCACCAGGCCTTTCTTCCTAGTCTTTGTCTGGAAGCTCTGCTGAAACCTAGCTGCCATGAATGACCCTGCCAATGGGTGGCACAGCTGCCAGCACCCCAGCAACACCCCAGCCACCACAGCGTGGCCAGCTCCTCGACGGCTGGTGGGTAACGAGGGCTCACTGTCTCTGGTGCATGTGGAAGGCTTCATCAGAAACGTGTCTTCTCACGATTTAAGAGGCTTCTCGTGTTTCATCGAGTCAGAACTGACTCCAAGCCTATCCTCCTGCGAGGCAGTGGGTGGATTCGAACCATAAGCCTTTGGAACCACTGAACAGCTTCTTTCCAAGCGTGAATTCAGGGTGCTGGCTCTGGTGGGCACTCCCTTTCGTGGGCCTTTCAGCACCTGCGGGTCTGGCAGCCCTGGGCAATTCTCACGTGTCTGGCATCAGTCTCCAGGAGGTTCTCAACTCAGGCCGCGAGGCCCAAGGCCGAAGTCCACTCCTCGTGCTTAACCCGGTGGTGGAGGTCCCTCCTCTGGCCGCTTGTTCAATCTCTCCTATATTTCAGCAGACGCTGACTTAGATACAGCCTAACCCCATCGAGCACGTCCTGCCTCAGCAACGCTGTTGTTGTTGTGTGGTGCTGTCAAGTGTGACTCATGGTGACTCTACGAACAGACCTGACCCCTGCCCGCTCCTGTGCCATCTTCATCATCTCTGACACACGCGAGCCCCCTACTGCCATCACTGTCAGTCCATCTCCTTTGGGGGGGGTCTTCTCCTTTGCTGACCCTCCATCTTTCCAAGCACTGAAGTCCCTTCCCAACAAAGCGCCTCACCTAGCAACATGTCCGAAGTATGAAACGAAGCCTCACCATCTTGTCAAGGGTCTTCCTCTCTTTGGCTGTCCCTCCACCTTTCCAAGCATGATATCCCTCTCTGAGGAACAGCCTCTCCTAACAACATGTCCAAAGTATGTGAGAAGCAGCCTCGTCATCCTTGCCTCCACAGAGCACTCTGGCTGCACCCTCTCCAGGGCATATCTGTTTGTTCTTTTGGTGAGCCACAGAGTATTCGGAATACTCTTCTCCAAGATCACAGCTCAAAGGCATCCATTCTGCCATCCTTATTCACTTTCCAGCTCTCTGATGCGTAACAGATGATGACTTGAATCAGGTACAACTTAGTCTTCAAACTAACATCACCGCATAGAGATTTACAACAGGACAACTATCCCAAAACAGGTAATAATGACAGAATCCCCAAGAATCATGAGCCAGCCAAACACACCTTTTAGGACACACAAGTCACTTCACAGCATGAGGCTATCAGGTAACAAACGCCCTGAAGCATCATGGGGAGCTTGATGGTACACTAAGGAATTGGGCTGTTAACCAAAAGGTCATCAGTTCAAGCCCACCAGCTGTCCCTTGAGGAAATGTTGAGGCAGTCAGTTTCATGATTTATAGCCTTGGAATCCTGGGACAGCGCTGCTTTGAGGTGGGAAGGATTTAGTGGCAGCCAGTTATTTATTTGTTTGTTTTAGTGGGAGGAACAGATGGTGAGGGCCTCAAGATACCTCCTCATCAGAGACCAGAGCTCTCAGTCCCTCCAAACTCGGAGCCCATTTTTTCTCAGCTGCCCTGCTGGAACCTCCACCTGAGTGGACAGATGTTATGCACACGTCCAAAGGTACACAGATTCAATGTCTCTCTCGTCTCATGCATGGGCATTTGAAGAAATAAAAATGTAAAACTCCTGGAGGGGGTAAGAGGCTCTCTGCTTGCAGCCAATCTCCTCCCCTGGTGTGGGCTTCTGAGCTGAAAATGCAAAGAGAGCAGTCTGGGCTCATGTGTCTGATAAAAGTCTACTAACCACAGACGCGGGAGACGCGGGAGGCAGCTGACTGTCAGGACAGCAGCATCCTGGCGGAGAACCGGGATGATCGGACACCCAAGAAAAGCTTCTTGAAATTGATAGAGCCACCCAACTTCTCTCCCTGACATTCCATGCTTCTACTTAGTTCTGCCTTAAATTCTCACACAAATGCTGGACAGCAAGCCCTCGGCTGTGGTCAGTTCCAGCTCAGGACGACCCTCCAGGGGGTTTCCGAGCCTGTAGACCTGAAGGGAGGAGACGCCATCTTTCTCCTGCAGAGCACCGAGGGGATATAACTACTGACCTTTTGGGTAACAGCTAACATACCAGGATTCCCTATTGATGCAATAACTCTAGCTCTTGAGGCATCTGTTTGACCAGAATGTATACAGATGGACAGGAAGCTTGGACTCTAACCTGGACACCACCCCAGGGTAAAAAGTCAGGACACTTCTCCAGTATCTAGGAAAAGAGTAATTTTTTTGGGGAGGGTTGTAAAATAGATATGTTGTTGTTGTTCTGTAGAGTCGGAACTGCCCCCCCAGCCGACCCCCAGGAGGCGGTTAATCAACAAAAGACTGTGCATCCTCGACCCACAAAATAGATGTTAAAAAATCAACACAGAAACTCTTCACATAGAGGGCACAAAAAAGAGTATTTTCCTCTAGTGTAATTAATCGTCAATGAACTCTTGAACTGAATGAATGTAAGCCATGTAGACTATTTGCTGCTAAAATGCAAAATACAGATTTTTTAAAAAAACAACCACCACCACCTGCTGTGGCCTCGCAAAAGGATGACAGGGGAGGAGCAGCCTAAGGGGGAAGGAACGTGTGGTGAGCAGCGGGCGTCCTCACTCTGCAGCCCCCACTACCAGCCCGGCCGGAGTAGGGGACCTTGACTTAAAACAAAAGGTCAGTGCTTTTCTTTTAAAAAATCAGGAATTTATTTCCTCCCACAGGGTCCCCTCCAGTTCACCCTGCCCGTCATCAGGGGACGTACACCTCTTCCTTGTCCAGGGTCTTGCTCCTAAAAAGAGCAAACGCACATCAAATCCACTGCTGTCCACGTGATTCACACTCTGCTCCGGGTGACCCTCCTGTGAGGGCAGCAGGGACACCATGGACAACATCAAAGCGCCTGACGGGCTGGATGGAATGCCGAACTGCTTTGTAAACTTTCACTCAAATCCCTACAAAAAACTAAAACCTCAAATCCCTGTGGGGCAGCTCTCTGCTGTCACCGGGTTGCGGTTGCTAGGACCCAGAGTGGACCTGACAGTACCTAACAATGGAACCAGAGCGCCTGTAACTAATTTGCCACTCAGGCCTCTTACTTACAGCTCTAAGAATGTGGCTTTGTTGTCATCGACTGACCAACCCAGGCACGACTGACCAACCCAGGCACGCACCACACAATTCCCTCTCTGCCTTGGCATCTCGTAGGTAAGCTGACACTGCTTACTTTGCCCCAAACACTGTAAAAATCTGATTTTCAAAGACCTCTCTTCCCAGGCACCTCTGTTGTTGTTGTCCACTGTCCTGTCAGAACTGACCTCCAGCTGACCTCGCAGCGGGTCTTCAGGGGCCGTAACTCAGAGAGAAGACCGCCCCTCAGCTTCCTGCAGAGCGGACTCTTACCTCTAGGTGGTATCAAACCATCAACCTTTAGGTTCACAGCCAAGTAAGTCAGTCATTTCCAGGGCCCAAAGCCATGGCCATCTAGTGCTTCTGACCACAGTGCCCCTGGGGGACCGAATGGGAGTCTCCAAGAGAACTGCCCGGACTGAACTCTTTACTAGAGAAGATTGTCTCCTCTCTCCCCCACGAAGCAGCTGGTGGATTCGAACAGCTAACCTTCCAACTAGGAGGAGTCCGGCAAGCAATGTACTATGCCATCAGAGTTCCTTTATGAAATTACTTATTTTGTGCCACTGAGTTGGCACTGATTCATAGCTGACCCTCGACAGGGTTTTCAGAGGCTGTAAATCGCCTGGGAGGAGATCACCGATCTTTCTCTCATGGAACGGCTGGTGGATTTGAACCACCTGACTTTGGGTTGGCAGCATAACTCCTTGCTCACCATGTTGTCACAGCACCTTTAGGAAGTGACTAGGTATTATAAAAACTGGGGATTCACAGAACTATTGAAACTAACAGGGTGACATGGTGGGTATCTGAAAAGTTAGCAGTTGGCATCAACCAGTTGGCATCCACCAGTCGTTCCTCAGGAGGAAGATGGACAGTCCCCCCAAAAGCTCTGAGGCCACGGCGGCCCTGTGGGGGGCTGCTACTGGCCAGGACCACTGTGAAAGCGCTGAGGCTGGCCTAGGCCCGGAGCTGGAAAGTGAAGCCCGCTCACAGTCCTCTCCCAGCGAGGATGCGGCAGCATCAAGGCTTCCTCCCTGAGAACCGGCCAGAGAACAGGCGCACGGGTGCAGACCCGCACTTTGCTTGTGGCGACCCCATGTCCAGCAGTTCTGTGGGCGCTGTTCTCCAACAGCGGGTGCTCATCTGTGCCTGTGTCCACCACGCTCACTCCTGCTTGATCTCACGCTGTCCCACATACCAGGAAACAACAGATTAGCGGGGCTCGCTCTCCTGTGATGGCCACTGCATCGTGGAGGGCTGGAGCTGGACCTCAGCATCTGCGGTTGTCACACCACAGCCACCCTCGAGCAGGGAGGGCAGACAGCAGGCTGTGCTCCCAGGATGTCCTAGTAACGGGGTCAAGCAATAAAGCGCCAAAGAACTGTTCTCTGGAGCCCCATTAATTAGAAGGGCCTGGGCTCCCATTCCAGCGAGAGGACTGGCACCCTGCCCACACACCACTCGCCTGCTCCTCGGCCTTTCTGGAATGTTCCAGACATAGACCTTCTGCCCTTTCCCAAGGGAGCGTGGGTCTGTGGGAGGCTGGTCAAGTGCGTCCAGTCAGAAAGCACAGGCTGGGTGATGGGCAGGCTGCCCTCGGCTGTAGGGTGGGCTCCCACTGGGCTCCCACCCCTGCAGAGCATTGCAAGGGGCGTGGAGTGGAGCTGGGGCCCACGGCAAGCACACCCGGGCCTGCCCCCTCCAGCGTGTGTGCGCGCGCGCGCACACACACACTCACTCTCTCTCGGTGTGCAAGACCAGCCTACGGCGAGCACATCCCGACCTGCCCCCTCCAGCACACACACACACACACACACACACACACACACACACGGTGTGCAAGCCCGGCATTCTCACTCCCTGGATAATCTGCATTACATACTTGACCTTTAGCAAAGGAGGAGGCAACCAAATTCCACACCATAAAATTAGCAGGGTTTGCCGCCCAGGTGGGATTCCTGTGACAGTGGCCACTAGTCACCCTGTGAACCTGGACATGAACTCACCCTGGTGACACAACTCTCAGCTCAACAGTCAGAATCAAGTAAAAATCACTGCCAGGAGTCAGAACGGCCTCCCAGCCACCCTCTGGCAGGTTTTCAGAGGCAGTAAATCGCACGAGAGGAGGCTGCCCATTTTTCTCCGGTGGGTGGACTCAGAGCTTCCCCAGCCAAACAGCAGACAGGTCTAGAAGATGACTAATAATAACACCACGGAAGTCCTCACGCTTCAGAACAATCAATGACACAGAGACAGGATGGAGTGGTGGATGGCTATGAGAATCATGCTGACAAAACGTGGAGATCGTAACCAACATAATCAAACAAAACATGTAGGAGTGGTTCAATGGGAAACCAATCTGTTCTATAAACTTTCACGTAAACCACAAGAGAAAGTTAACGTTTGCCAAAATATTGGCAAAGACATGCAGCCAAAGCCCAATCCCTTGCTGGAGAGTCAGAAGCCACCGTGCGCCCACCCTTTAGTGGTTTCTGAGGCTCCGCGTTGCACAGGGGACTGTCCATCCTTCTGCCTTAGCGCTGCTGGTGGACGCGAACCACCAGGTTCACAGCCTTTGGGTCAGTCTATAGAGGCCACCACCAGAGGCCCCACAGAGCCAGGCAAGCCATTTCGGCCACCTCCACACAGACGATCTGCGGCGTTGACCACAATCCCGCCAGCTCTGCTAACTCTCTCGGAATCTTTCCCACAGTATTCTACCCCCAGCACCCCAAACTCCCTGCCACCCACTTCCAAGCGTCCGTTCCCACCTGGCCTCGCCGAGGCCCCGCTCTGCGCCCTGCCCTCACCCACAAGACACCGCCTGATTCTGCAGGATAACCCTCCGCTCCTGGCACTGACTCCACGGAAACCTGTGTTCTGACGGCATCTCTGCCATGCGCCTCCCTGAAGCCCAGCAGCTGGTCTCCGGTCATGAACGTACATCAGATTGTACAACCTGGGAGCCAAGGAGTCTCCCTCAGTCCTTGCTTTCCTGTTAGAAACGTGATATTTTAAAACGTGCTGATTTATAAGTAAAGCCTGGCTATTTCCTTCCCAACTAATAAAGAAAACCCAGGCCTCCTGGTCCACCACCCCGTGCGCTCCTGGGCTGGCGGTGACGAGGAGCCCCACCTGGCGCGCTGTCCTGTCACTTCTTCCAGGGGAGGAGGTGTAATAGGATGTAGCACCAGCTCTGGATCAGACACCTGAGTGCAAACGGGCACCACAGAACCCATGTGTCCCCACGGCCTCCAGTGACCATCAACACGGCGGTCGCCGAGGCACACCTGTTCGCCTGACCTACAGTCTCCTATGGACAAGAAATGTGACAGCCCCCGCCCCTAGTCACAGGAAGAGCCCACTGGAACAGGTCCCGAGGGAGCAAAGGGGCCTCGACCCCACCCGAAGGACAGGACCGTCAGTGAGAGAGATCCTCTCACCCTCCAAGTGGGGCGGTAAGTGGTTCTGTTTCGAAAAGAAGTTCACGCAGCAAGAAGCCAGAGTTGTCCCGGCAGTTAAAAAGGACGAACAGAACCAGCGTCGCTGAGCGTGTGCGAGGAAACAGCTACATCGGCAAGCGTCTCCTTGGATATATTTTGCCACAATTTAGAAAAATAGTTGTCCCTCCTGATCACATCCTCACATGTACCCAGTACGTGCGGTGAAGCTCCCCACTCCCTGCTTCTCCCCCTCCTCCACTCATGGGCCTCCAGCCAGCACTCTGTCCACGCAGATTCTCTACTGGGCAGACCACGAACGAGAGGAGATGGTGTATCTTCATCCTGAAAGGTCACCGTTGCACTGAGCCATCAGAGAGATGTGGCCTTTCAAGTATTAGGACAGCTCCCTACAGGCTACACCATCCACGCCTCCTCTCTGCATTTAAGATATATATGCACACAGACACCACATGCACATACATGCGTGTGAGAGAGAGTGTGTGTGTGTGTGTGTGTGTGTGTGTGTATATACTTGTTGGGTGCTAAGAAGCCAATTCAATTCACAGCTACCCCGCGTTCTTCCCTACGGGTGTCCTTGGCTACAATCAGAACTGGGCCACATCTTCAGCTGCTTTTCCATTGAGCCACCAGGTGAGTTTGAACTGCCAACCTTTTGCTCAGCAGCTCAGTGCTTAACCACCATGCCACCAGGGCTCCGTAACAAGACACACAATTTTACAAACAAAAACCCCAGAACACCAAAAACATAAAAGAAAAAACCAGACACAAAAATCATCCTTATCTCCCCCCCATGATAATCCTAATGAACAAACTAAGAAATCCTTATCCCACCCCCCGCCCCCATGATTGTCCTAACAGCCTGCACACACCTGCACCGTGTGGGGACACCCACTGAAGATCTGAAGCACGGGGTCAGTTTGACTTTCATTCAATTGATGGACATCAAAAGTGACATGTTTTAGTCACAATCGAATTAGCTTCCTTTGATAGATGCCCTAGAAATTTCCAAATGGATCCATTCCCCAAGCCTCCTGCCCATGAGGACCAGCCCCGCAGGAGGAAGGGCGAGCTCCCTAAGGTCCTGTGTCTGCAGTGAAGTGAGTGAGGCAGAAGCAGATCCTGATCTTATCGCTGCATTAAGAAAATGACTCCAGCCTTTTATGATGATGAAAGTCCCTCCACCAAGCAGATTAACCCCACAGGGAAGGGGTCCAGGTCACAGATGGAGCTTCCACGATGCTGGGCGCCAGCTGAGACCCAGAGGAGCCCAGGACAGGGAGAGAGGGAGAAAGGGAGAGAGAGAGAACGTGAGAGCAAGACAGAGAGAGAGAAAGGAGAGGAGAGGAGAGAGAGAAAGAGAAGAGAGCGACGAGAGAGAGAGAGACAGAAACAGAGAGAGAGGAGAGAGAGAGTGTGTGAGAGAGAGAGTGTGTGTGTGTGTGTGTGTGTGAGAGAGAGCGATAGAGGAGTGTGTGTGTGTGTGAGAGAGAGAGAGAGAGACAGAGAGAGAGAGAGAAAGGAGAGGAGAGAGACAGAGAGAGAAGAGAAAGAGAGAGAGAGTGTGTGTGAGAGTGTGTGTGTGTGTGAGAGAGAGAGAGAGAGAGAGATGAAGCTGGGTCACCATGGTTCACCTCCCTGGGAAAACAAGTCAGGGCTTCACATGACAGCATGCTAAGGACATCACATGGTTGCTACGGTAACTGAACTTAATCTAGAAGCAAAGCCAAAACCAAGCCTATTTCCACAGTGTCGATTCTGACTTACCTTTCTAGAACAGAACAGAACAGAATTGCCCCATAAGGTTCCCAAGACTGCAGCGTTTATGCAGGGAGATCTGGTGGCACAGTTCATAAGGAAGTGTGCTGCCAGCTCAAAACACCCTCTCTGCTAGTTCGAATCCACCAGCTGCTCCATAAAAATACTATGGGCCATTTCCCATCCGAGACCCTGCTGGGGGTCAGCCATACGTCGGTTCTGACTTCAGGGAACTAAGTTTAAATTGTGAGTTATCTGGTGACAGGACCACCACAGATCAAACCCACACAGGACTAAGCTGGAATTCCTGAGGGCTGAAATCAGAGGAAATAATATTAGAACACAACCAGCCAAGCAACAAAACAAATTTAGGCATAAACACATTCGCTGCCTCACTATCATCATTAAGTTGTTGTTGTTCTTGTTGTTGTTGTTGTTGTTATGTGCCATCAAATCACTTGTGACTCAGAGTACAACAGCTCTGAACCCTGTTCTCTCCTGGGCAACCTCCCTGTCTCCGACACACCAACTCCCATTACTCCAGTCACTGAGTCAGTCCATCTCATTTAGGGTCTTCCCCTCCTGCACTGACCCTCCACCCTCCCAAGCATAATGTTCTTCTCCAAGTACTGGTTCCTCCTTGCACCATGCCCAATGTCAGACGGAGGGATTATGAAGCATTTCTTAAGACGAGAAAAATTTATCATTTATAGAGCTAAGGGAAAACTGGGTATGAAATTTTGATAAATCAGTTTGCTAATTTCTAAACTTATCTGGACCACCGAATTTTTCGATATTTGGTTAAAAGTGTATGCAACCTTCCCTAGCAAAGCACTACCACTTCTTATGTGAAGCTCCAAGATCAGAACCTAGAGGGTTCTGTCTTTTGTATTTGAAAATACAGAGGTACATACACGAACTGTTATCATCATACACACATAAAACAAAAAGGCTGTGTCTGAACAAAGACAAATACTTGTGAGGTTTACTCATGAGTATGCCTCTCCAATAACACCCTATTATTAGTGGCAACGAAAGAGGTCCCATCAGAGAGAAAACAACACGTTTATTCTCAAAGACAATGCCAAGGGCCAACACAGACCGACTCTCTCTCCAGTTTACACAAAGTCCATTCAGGGAGCTGAGTAAATGGGGTAGCTGCATTCGAAGAGGGAAGACAAAGAACAAAGAGCAGAAATGGAGACAAAGTGGCCATATCAGGGACGTGACAGCTGACTGTGCTTCCTGGCAACAGAACGGAGGAGGGCTGGGGAATAGACACCAAACAGCACCAGCACCGGGGAAAGCCCCCTCTGTCTGCAGTGGGCTCAGGAATAACTTATTTATAACTCATCAATCCTTACTGCCATGAGGATTTTCCAATGGTGGAAGTATCTTTAGTGTAAGCATTGATCTAAGGACGTCACCTGGCTGGCAGTGTCCGGTTCTGTTGTGTGTGGGGTCACAATGGGCCAGGACTGACTCCACATCACCAGACAAGAGCATCAATGGTGGGTGAGCACACCCGCTCCTCACTCCTCAGCATCGCTGGGAATCAGAGGCCAGGAAGCAAAAAAATACCTAAAGTGAAACCTGACTATATGCTTAAATGTCCTCATACACCATCCCGTTGGAACTGACCCACAGCTCACCCTCCAGCAGGTTTTAGAAGCAGAAATCACATGGGAAATTATTGTCTATCTTTCTCTCACAGAGCAGCTGGTGGATTTGAACCACGTGCCTTTGGACTGGCGGCACAATGCCTTGTCACTAAGCTACCAGAACTTACTAATGGTTCTTCTACACAACAGCTACAGACCAGAGGCTTCATTCCATCCTTTCCCTTAAAACAATAAAACATTTGAGGGTACCTCCTTTCTGTGTGATTAAAAGCTACCCAGAAAACGTACATTGTGACTGTCAAGAGTGACTGGAGAAGAGCTGAGCGACCCTCCCGCTTGGAACATGCACAGAACAGAACTTGGTGCAGGTGGAACGGTGCCCTTTGAAAAGAGGCAATTGAGTCTGGACCGCCGCACACCGGTTTAGAAATCAAGTCTGTGCAGCTGTGATCTGTCAGGTTAGCAAAAGGCCACACGGGAATCCTTCAGGAATAAGGGAAACAAGGCGAGCTCCAGGCCCACACGGAGCAGCCTTCCCGAGACCGCTGAGCATGGGCCGAGTGAGCTGGGGGTGGAGGGAGGACCCAGGGATCCAGCCCCCTGCCTGAGCTGTGGGTTCTGCTCTTGCCCATAGTGACCAGCTAATTCCTTAAAGTCCATTTCTCCTGTCTGCCTCTCCCTCATCATCCTTGTGTCTCTGCAGCATGCTAATGTCATCCTCTACTCATTCCACAAAAACAAGGAGACATGGTCCCGGAAGGCCATGTGAAGTGTTCTCGCTGTCACCGAAGCTCAGGCGACATTCCACAAATATGTCCTTGGATTCAGTCAACAAATGTTTACTGAGCTGGTCCCATGAGTCAAACACTAGGATACCCAAAGCCGGCTTCGGCCCTGATGTTGCTTGCTATCCATGGGGGTTTTGGTTTGTTTTTTTAATTTTTTAATTTTTTTTTATTGTATTATTTTTACATGTACCATCAAGTCAGATCTGACTGGTACAGGAGGAGATTGCCCCCTCCTTCTCTAGCAGAGCATCCAGTGGATTTGAACCACGTACCTCTGGGATTGTAGTGCAGCACCTTGCCACTAGGCCACTATTCATTTGGTTTAAAAACCCCAATATGTTGTTGTGTGCTGTAGAGTCAGAACCGACCCACAGCTGACCATCCAGTGGGTTTTCAGAGACTAATCACACAGGACGAGACTGCCCATCCTTCTCCCACGGAGCAGCTGGTGGCCTTGAACTGTGTCGGGATTGCAGCACAGCTTCTTGCCACTAGGCCACCAGAGCTCCCTTTAAACAAGAAAATCTAGTATTAATCAGATTTACTTTTTTATTATCAGAAATGTATGCAAAATTTTCCTAGACTCTAAAATCAGATTTTTTAAAAAAATCTTGTCTGTTCAGTTATAATTCTTTCAAAACAATTCTTTTCCTCCTCAAACTAAAACAAAATAGAGAATCTAGGAAAAGAAGAAATAACAATTATAACCTAGCCCTCCTCCACTAACTGCAGCACTATTTTAATTAGAGTCCTATGATTAAAAAGAAAAAGGGAGTTGTCTTAAGTACAGCTCTGAAAGCCGTAACGATTACCTTAAGCATGGAGACGAAGCTTGTCTACACACAGGCTGCACACAGGCTAACGATACCGTGACACCAGCCTGAGGTTAAACGGTCTGCTGTGTTTTGTTTTTTCATAGAAGGGGCTGTCAGTGCCTTTATGATCTCTAAAGGGAAATTTTAGCATTTCAAAGGAACTCTCCCCTTAATTGTATTCTGAGAAACACATTTTTTACAAACACTTGTGCGCTAAGAACCCACAGATCAGGTCAAATAAAATATTTCATATTCCAGGACAAGTCTGGGCACATCAAATCTGAAAGAATTCCTTGGGCTTCCCAAGCCAGCCCAGCGGTTTCACAAGCAGCCAGGTAGAACTCGTGCAGGCTGAGGCTGAAGCGCCTACCGCTCAGTCACCACCCAGGAGGAGGAGGAGGGCCCCTGACAACCATGACCATTCCAGAGAAGGGAAAATTCCACAGAATCAGAACTTTCCCCAGGTGGGACCCGCTCTCCGACTCAGGTGTGCTCACTGGCCCCGTCTTCACCCATCACTGACCGGGTTGAGGCCCCGCCCACGCCTAGAAGAGCATGATGGCTGGACAGCTGACCGCTGCCTTAACGCAGGGCCGCTGGAGCACAAATACAAGTGGGCGTCTGCAACAAATGGGTGAGGTGGCCGGTGCCTCCACTCAGGGCGTGGGCCCCGGGGACAGCACCCCACCTCTGGACGCTGGGAGGAGACCCTGGCTCTTTTCTGCTTCTGTTCGCCAGTCCCATGGTGACTGTCATGCACTGTGGTTATCAATCTTCCTCCCCTCACCTGTGCTTTTCAAATCTCTAAAGAGACTGTTTTAAAATACACTCCCCATAACTCACGCCTCAGAAACGAAACCGATTTCCAAACGGGTTAAAAGGGTCCCATGTGGTTGGAGTTCACCAGCTGCTCCGTGGGAGACAGATGAGCAATCTCCTGCAAACCCAGAGGGCCAGCTATGGGTGTTCTGACTCGATGGTATACAACAAGAGCAGCTGCAGTGTAATGCATAAGGTATCAGCTGCTAAGTCACACGTCAGTGGTTCAAATCCACCAGCCACTGCGTAGGAGAAAGAAGAGCCGTCTTCTCCAGCAACACTTTTGATGGAGGGTCACTCTGAGTCAGAACTGACTTGATGGCAGTATTAGCGGTTACTATATTGTATTAGCAGTTATTACTGTCCTCACAGTGCTGTTACAAAACTAACTAAAACCCTCAAAACTGAACTGATAAACTATATTGTGATAAATGCAGAAAAGACTGAAGATGCTCAATCAATGCAGATGGAAGCAGCAGTCAAGAAAGTAAACCACGCTGTGCACTCGGCTGGTCTGCTGCAACACACATGCTAAGAGGCATTCTATGGACTGAGACTGCCCCAGACATGGTCTTTTCAATTACCTCCTATGCATGTGAAAGTTGAACAGCGAATGAGAAAAGACCAATGAAGGGAGCTCTGGTGGCCTAGTGGCAAGAAGCTGCACTGCACTGCACTCCCAGACGTGTGCGGTTCAAATCCACCTAGATGCTCTGCTGGAGAAGGAGAGACAATCTCCTCCTGTACCAGTCAGATCTGATTTGATGGTGCATGCACAAAAAATAATACAATTTAAAAAAAAAAAAAAAGAACTGAGGGCTCTGAGTCTTGTGACAGTAAAGGCACCAAGTAGACGATGGACGATGAATGGCCAAAGGAATGAGGTGACCTGTGTGGGAAGAAATCAAGCCAGAATGCTCTGAAAAGCAGGAATGGGGAGACTTCACCTCACAGTCTGTGCATATTATCAGCACGCTGCAGGAAGCAGGGGTCAGTGAAACAGAAGACCCTCAACGACGTGGGCTGACCCAGAGACTGCAATAACGGGGCTCCAGCCCAGCAGGGACTGGGAGGGTGTGTAGGACCGGACAGGGCTTCGTTCTGGCATTTATAGGCTCTGTTGGTAGTGGCTACTTCCTTTGATTTTGAAAAGAGCACACTCTACTGCTGGCAGGTGCCTTTGAGGGGATTAGAACCGACAGTGACTCTGGGACAGGGCAGAGCTGCCCTGTAGGGTTCTGTGGGCTATAACTTTTACCGCTGGGTAGTCTTGAACCATCAACCTTTCAGTTAGCCGTCAACTTAACCATTGTGCCCGCAGGACCACATGGACCAGATGCCCTCCCATGGTATATGACGCGATCTGATTTCGATGGGATGTGACAGGATTATATGATATGACCTATCAGGAGGGACCAGGGTCTGGAAGAAAGATGCAGAGGCCATGGCAATGGGCTCAAAAACAGCAGACGGTGTGGACGGTGCAGGACAGGCAGGGTCTGTGCGTGGGGTCGTCGGGAGTCGGAGCTGACTCGCCTGCACCTCACAGCAACTCTACAACGTGATGTAAGCAACTTCCACAGTGCAGCCCAATGTCACCTACCTGATCGGTCAGCGGAAGTCATAGCTGTGTGGAGTCGTTCCCCAAACTCACCACTTCTGAGTTATAAAATAACCAGATTAGACAGATGCACGGAAGGCAGATGACATGTGAAGTCCATCTATCAGGCAAAGAACTCCAAGGATTACCAGCAGACCTCAGGAACCAGGAGGAAGCTCACGGAGGGAATGGACTCAGCTGTGACCCTGACTTGGAATCTACAAAACTGTGAGAAAATACACGTCTGTTCTTCAAAGCCACCCCTTATGGTTTCTGTCTTACAGAAAACAGCAGGATAATCCTTTCATCATTATTGGCTCCATTAGAAGCACTTTTGGAACACACACTACAATTTCAGAGCGGAGGTGCAGACACCTAGGCTGCTTTGTCTAGAAACCAAAGCTACTGTCATCCAGTCAATGCAACTTACAGGGACCCTCCACTGGGCTTCCTAGGCTGTAAGTCAGGGGGAGGAATTTTTCTCCGGACGAGCAGCTGATGGATTTGAACCACCAAACTTTTGGTTAGCAGCCCAATACACTATCCACCGTGCTACCAGAGTTCCTTTTCTCTAGAAATGTTGCAGTCTGTCAAATCAGAACTTACTCCTAGCTGACTCGTCAGTGAGTTTTCAAGGTCAGGGGAGGAGATTACCCATCTTTCCCCCCACAGAGTAGCTGGCAGATTCAAACTGCCTGCCTTTGGGGTGGCAGCGGTAACTCCTTACCATGAGGCCACCAGCGCTCCCTTTCTCTAGAAAAGATTCTGAGAAATGATTTTTTTACATGAAAGTGACAATAATGAAACAGCATTCATTTCTAACAAAGAACTCCTTAGAAGAGGAATCGTTGATTCTGCAAATAAAGCTGAGTGTACAGACCCAACCGCAAATGCCCTGAGCCAGAGAGCACATCTCAGGGCCCTTTCTTCAAAGAGCTCTAACCTGCTAGGAGGGGAAGGGCAGGAAGAAAGGGCACAGACCCGAGCAGATTAGCGAAGAATGCGACGGAATGCACCGAAGACATTACATCCTGGCAAAGCTGCGGTCAGGGACGGGCAGGCTTCCAAGTGGCTGCTACAAGTATTCCAACGAGTACTTCCCTTCCCTTCTGCATCTGACAGCGGAGTATGAAAACCCGCTTTGTATCACAATGGAAGATCAATAATCTCTGCTGAGAGAAACCTGTCACTCACGCATCTTTAAAACGTGTTGAGGCTGACGAGAACATCGTTATCAAATATTGTTTCACAAACACCAAGGACGGAAGGGCATGTTTATCTCCGCACGGAGCTGGGTGTGAGGCCTGGCTTGGCTGCAGTCACGGATTGACCTGAGTCCTCCCAACCTCCTGCGTCAGCTTGGCTGGGCCTGGACTCTCCGCGGATGACAGTCATGTAGCTGATGATGTGCTGTGATGTCACTCGCCTTGGTTTGCTGTGTGGGGATTTGGCTGCAATGCAGCATCCTGACTCACGTCACAGGCCTCACGCTGGGCTGAGGGGTTTCCCTGGGCTGCACCCCGCATCACCTTTCCTCTTACAAGAGACGAAAAGAGAGAGAAGACAGACAGGGACCCTCTACCACCAAGGAAGGTGAGCAGAGAGCAGAGCATATACCTGGGACCCAGGGCCCCTGCACAGAGAACCTTCTAAAAGCAGGAGACAGAGAGGAAAAGCCTTCCCTGGAATTCAGACTTCTTCCTTCTTAAACTGTGACAAAATTTTTTTTTGTGTTTTAAAGCCCTGACCTTTTGACTTTTCTGTACAGCAGCACTAAGACCGCTGCTCACCCATGAACCACCTTGCGCAAGTCCCTGCTCTTGCCAGCAGAGCTCCTGCTTCTGTTCAGTACCGTTAGTGTCCCCATGGCACGTCCACTGTCCTGATTCAGGCCTCGAGCTACAGCCTCTTCCCATCCCCGGACCTTTGAACCTACATCCCACAGATTCTTCATGGCACGTCCACTGTCCTGATTCAGGCCTCGAGCTACAGCCCTTTCCTGTCCCCGGGCCTTTGCACCTGCCATCCCACAGCTTCTTCAGGACATCATCCCCCACCGTCCGCTCATCCTCTCCATCTCACATCGGACACTCTCTCTCCAAGGTGCCTTCCTCCATGGTCAGATCAGATTCTTCCGCTGCAGGTCCCCTCCTCCCATGAACTATTTGCAACTCTCATCAAAGGGTCACAATGATCAAAGGGTATTGGTGATACAGCAGGTATCACCCTGGATGTTAACTGAAAGGATAGTGGAACAAATCTACCAGGCATTTTTTTAAAAAAATATTTCATTTTTAATTTTTTTAAAAAAAAATTCTTGTTGTGTATTGGATCCAACTGGCATCGGAGAAGATTGCCCCTCCTTCCCCAGCAGAGCATCTGGTGGATTCGAACCACGTGCTTTCGGGATTGCAGTGCAGCATCTTGCCACTAGGCCACCAGAACTCCTACCAGCCATTTCTGGGGAGAAAGGTAGGGCAGTATGCTCCTGTTAAGACTTGTAAAGCCTGAAAAATCCTAGGAGGCAGGTCTAGCCTCGTGTTGTTGTTGTTAAGTGCCACCGAGCTGAACATGACTCAGCAGCCTTAAGAAAAACAGACCTGAACCGTGTCCTATCCTGTGCCGTCCCATCATTTCGGGGCCAGCTGCTCTTAGCTGACCTTCCGGTGGATTTTCGGGTCCTGGAACTCACACGGGAGGAGACTGCCTGTCCTTTCTCTGCAGAGCAGCTGGTGGGTTTGAACCATCTGCCTTCGGGCTGGCAGGGCCGCTCTTTAACCACTAGGCCAGGAGAGCACGCATCATTTCTGACACAAACTTGAGCCCACTGCCACAGTCACTGTGTCAGTCCATCTGGTCTCGGGTTCCTGTCCACATCGACTGGTCCTCAGTAGATGAGTGGGTGAGTGACTGGAAGGAGAGAGGTCCTGGTGGACTCAGACGCTAACTGAAAGGTTGGTGGTTCGAACCCACAAGTCACTCTGCTAGAGAAAGATGAGGCAGTCTGATTCGAGCATGATTTAAAGCCGTGGAAACCCAATGGGCAGCTCCACTCTGTCCTACAAGATTGCTGTGAGTCAGAAGTGACACAGTGACACTGGAGTGGTTTGCGTCACAATTGCTGCACTCTCTTGTCATTTCTATTGGAAAGAAATAAACAAGCCATCCACAGAAGGACACATACTGTGTATATATAACCTCCTGGTAAGAAAAATGCAAATATCTGGAAACAAACAATCATCAGTGGTCGGCCAAGGGCGGCGGAGAGCGTGTGTGCTTGGGGTGGGAGCACGAAGTTTACACCGGTGGTGGCGGAATGACAGGACTGTGGGGGTGACTACCCAACTTCAAGACCGTCATCCACATCCCTGAATTCACATGGAGAAATTGAGGGGGAAGAAATATGTATTTATACATAACAGTTAATAAAGTGCTATTTCAGGAAGAATGAAAAACCCAGGGAGTTTTTCCTCACTATTTGTTCTCTGCTGCACATTTCTCTCTGGAACTTTCTGGCCCCACAGATGTGCGCCCGACCCCCTGCCCCAGTTCAGGATGATGTGACCCTCCAGGAGCCATGAGAAGATAAAAGCGTCTCAGGAAGAAAGTGCCCACCTCCCTAGACAGACAATAGGCAGCCAGCTGTGTGGAGACCATTCCACAGCTTCCATGGCAGCAGTCACTGCACCCCACCTCCCAGGACGAGGTGCAGACAAAGGAGCCAGGTGGCTGGGCCAGCCGGGGCGAGGGGGCCCTTCTGTCCCACACTCTCCGATGACACAGTCTGAGGAAGCAGGTTGCTGCGATCCCAAGTTGTGTGTGGAGACAGCTGTAGGAAGCAGGGCAGGAAAGGAAGGAAGCGCCTTTCCTAAGGTCTGCTTAGCTTCAAACTCGGGCTACGAGAGAGCCCCTGGGATTCAGGGCTCAATTACAAAACCATCTATACAAGACCGAAGTATGCTTTTTAAGCTTATTTTTTTAAATAATAATGTTTTACTAGTTTACATAGCCAAGGCATTTCCCATATGCCCAGCTCCTACACACACTGTTCAGGGATGTTCGTTGCATTTTCGACAGTCCACCGTCATTCCTTTCCCTTCAAAGTTGGCCATGCTGTTCCCGGCACTCTAGTTTCTAAGCCCCTTATCTTCTCATCTTGCTTTGGAGTAACTGTTGATATCAAGAACTCGTATTGATGGTTTTGTAATGGAGCCCTGAATCACAGGTTCATGGGGCAGCTCCTTGGAGGCAAGGATTCTGGGGCTTCGTCTGACATACTTTGGACATGCTGCCAGGAGGGACCGGTCCTTGGAGAGGGACATCATGCTGTGGAGGGACAGCGCAGGAGGGGAAGAACCTCTATGAGGTGGATTGATTCAGTGACTGAGGTGGATTGATTCAGTGACTGGGGTCATCGGGATGGGTGTGTCAGACACAGTGCGATTGGCACAGGATAGAGCAGGGCTTAGGGCTGTTGTACATAGGGTCGCTATGAGTCGCAGGTGACTCGACGGCACATAACAACAACAACAAACTAAGTGAAGGTGCAGTGAAGCATGGTCATTTTAAGACTCTAACAAGTCTGGATCAGAAAGTCACAGGAAGATGCCACAATCCTCAGAGAAACTTGACCACTGTTAACCTTTCAATGTATCTTTGCTTTTAAGCCATTGTTTGATTCTTTAAACTATGGTAAATATATGTGTAACAAAACACATGCTGTCTCTGTAAATCTCACATGTACAATCTAAAGACATTGGTTAAATGTATCAAGTCAGTCAATCATCACCCTTCTCCAAGTACTGTTACTTTATCTTTTCAGATTTTTTGAAATACAAACATGTACATAAAAATACATAATCTGTTAGAGTTGAAGGAGTGTTTGCCTATAAACATTCCTTCATCCTATACCAAGTCAAGAGAAGGAGAATCAAGTCAACAGCAACTTAGTAATAAGAATGATTTGTAACAAGAATGAGTATTCTTCCCACAAAGAATGATCAGAAAGGTTTCCAAGTGCATATAATAAAAGGATCTGGCCCAAGAAAAAGGCATTGAGAAATCATTTTCTTAACTATCAACAAGCACACACCATCACAGTTATCCAAGCTGAATATTCATTTTACTGTCTGGAGAGCTTGCAAAACGGGATAGATGTTTATCACCATTTCCTGGAGTTGCATCCCTCAGGAGATGTAGCACACACAGGATGAACTTTCTTGTTATCTCTGAGACCCAGGCTGGAAATAAGAAGTGGTCTGCACACCCTCCAGCGTGAACCTTCCGTCTCGTACAAACGTAAAGCCTGCTTGCATCTGACTTCACTGGAGCCCAGCTCTGTCCACTCTGCACACACAGATACAGGCACAAAGCTCCACCGGACTGGAGACCCTGGATAAGGACATGGTGCTTGTTAAGGCGGGGTTCACTGAGAAAGAGTGGGATCCTCAAAGAGATGGGCTGACACAGTGAAAGCAAGAGTGGGCTGGGGGTCCAGTGGGGCCGATGAGGAGGGCACAGGGGTGGGCAAGCCTGTCCTGAGTCACAGCAGTTTGATGGGGCTATCACGCTGGAAGGGGACACTCATGATCCCCCTCTCTGTAAACTACAGGAAAGACAAGGTGGCAGGCGGGGCCCAAGATACACAAGCGTAGACAAGAATGTACCAAGGGGACTGGGGAGCACCACCTCTCCCCACTCCCCTGCTTTCCCCCACCCGCCTCCACTTCCGCTGCCATCATTTTGAAATGGGGGTGCTCTGGTTGGTGGGCCATGGGCAGGTCAGTGGGCCGCAAGCATTCTCATCACATAAGCCATTAAGCCAGCGCAGAGGGTGAACCATTACTCTCACTCTCGCAGGGGTGCCAGTTCCCCCACAGTTGCTGGACAGAAGGTTCCAGAAAAGACAGGAAGGCACCTTGTCCTCCACTCACTCAGGACCTCTGGGTCAGCACCATGGGGCCGCGGCCTCCCATTGCTGACTCTGATGTCATCTGTCCTGTCCCCCCGCCCAGGCACTGTCACCCCGGCTGGATGGATGCCATGGGGGCACCGGAGCTGCACAGCTCTCACTGTGGAACCTGAGAAGCTGGGAAAGGATACTGAGCAGGCGTGGATGACCAGTGGCCAGTGGATCCCTGGCCAGCCGCTCAGAGCAGTGCTGATGGACACGTGGCCACCCCGCCGACATAAAGCCTCTGTTTGTTCCCATGAGCTAAAGAGCGCTGCAATCCTATCTGGTGGGAACCCCGTGCCCCCTCGTCTTCCCAAAGGCGGCCCTGCCAAGGCGGGACCGTCTGGGCCTGACAGTGATGGGGAACTGGTCACCCCGGCATAGAGCCTGCTGCCCTTCCAGCCCTACTGCCCTCAGCTTATAAAGCAGGGCGTGGGGCTCATGCACGCGGTGGAGCAGCCTGGCTGCACAGCCCAGCCCCAGGGGCAGCCCACTGCCAGCACACCAGCTCACTGCGCTCCAGGCGGCCAGCGGCCTGATCCAGGACACTCTGGACCACCAGGGCTCCTTTCAGACTACAGTCTCCTACAAACAGCAGCAGCATCCAGTCATGCTACCCCCCCAGGTCAACACCCTCTGGGGTCCCCACTGTCCCCAAAGTAATACTTGTTTCTCCATAACGTTTTGATGGTACCATTGCCTCTGAAAACCAGCTGGAGCGTCAGCTACGACCCAGCAGCAACAGCAGCGGGTAAGGAGTTGTGCTGCCAACCCAAACACCAGCAGTTCAAACCCACATCACCTCCTTGGATGAAAGACAGCCAATCTCCTCTCCAGATACCCAACAGAGGGTCAGCTGTGAGTCGCCTGTGACTCGCCTGCAACTCCACAGCCACGAGAGAGACATCACATTGTGTTTGGGGTCTCCTGACCTCCGCCCACCGGACACTCCCTCTCCCACTGAATGAAACGGGTCTAAAAGAAAGCAACAAGCTGAACTCCCCTGATTCTAAGCTCCTCAGTCTGGAGCAGTCCACCCCCAAATCCTCCACTCCACCTGGCTAACCTGGCCTGACAGGTTTCAGCTTAAGTGTTTCTCCCCTCCCCCCACCAGTGTGCCCTCAGAGCCGGCACCTCCCCACTCCCTCCCCTCTCCAGGCCTGAACTCTGCACTCGCTGGTCTGATTCTGACTTCCCTGGTGAACAGGCCACACCGAGGCTCTTCACCACCACAAGACAGCTTCAGCCCAAGTTCTGCCTCCCTGCCCTAGTCGCTGGCAGGCCTCACTAACTAGCCAGACCTCACATCTGTTCTTGGCTTCTTAAGGGCGGATTAAGCGCCAGTACAGAAAATCCCTTTCTGCACCGGGTGCTATAAAAAAATTAACCAAAAACCAAGACCGCACTGCTTCACCCATATTTAAATAAATACATGACAGAGGACTATGTGTTGAGGCCGGGTGTCATCACGCAGGTTCTATCTCAAAGCAACCCTGTGTGACAGCAGAGCTGACTCGCATGGTGGCCAGGAAAGTCAGGAGTCGGGCTGCCAACCTAAACGCACGCGATTTGAATCCACTAGGTGCCCCACCAGTGGGAGAAAGATGGGCCGTCTCCTCCCACCTGGTTTACAGCCTCTGAAACCTGGGGGACGCTCAGCTGAGGGCGGCTTCTGACCAGAGGACAATGGCTGAGTCCTAATCCTCACAGCAGCGGGGCCTTTCTCCCTCAGCCACCGGGTCATTTTGGAACAACAACCTTCATTTCAGGTTAGCAGCAGCCAAGCACGTAACCCTGGGGCCACCGGGACATACAACCACAGACTTCTCTGGGAGACAATGCAGGGTCTTTCTAGCCCAACACAGCAAAGGGAGCATTGAAAAGAAGTAGTGAGTCTCATCAGTTGTGGTTTCCAGGACACAGAAGAGATGGTTCAGGCAACACGGTAGTCTATTCCGAGAGCAGCAGCCCGATGAAAAGGTCTGAACTGAGAGAATGACCACAAAATATTTAAGAGATACAATGTAGCATTTGCTGGGGGCACTTCCGGGGAAAGGTGCTGACAGACTCGCTCAGTCGGTACAAAGCCAGTCTCTGAGGGATGCCCTAGAGTGAGACGCAGCAGCAAAACGAGGCATCCGTGTCACCCTCAGGGCTTGATGAAGTGAAGAGATTACACCACATGTCATGTTTGCATAAGGGCACCGGTGGCATAGTGAGCTACATACTGGGCTGCTAACCAAAGGTTGGTAGTTCGAACCCACCTGCTGCTCTGTGTGAGGATGTGGCTGGCTGCTTGCAGAGAAGATTTAGAGGCTTAGAAATCCTATGAGCCAATTCTACACTGTCCTGCAGGGTTGTTATGCATTAGATTCAACCAGGTAGTCATGGGCTAGGTTTCTGTTTGCCTGTCGCACTGCCAACCCAAAGGCAGGTGGTTCAAACCTACCAGCTGTTCCATGCGAGAAAGACAGGCAATTTCCTCTGTGCGATTTCCGGCCTCTGAAAACCGGCTGGGGGATCAGCTATGACTCCATGGCACGTAACAGAAATCCAAACGATTCACGAAGAGCTCTGTTGGTGTGGTTATAGCTAAGCCAGAGGCCTCGCTCGTGGTTCGAATCCACCAGTGGCCACGTGAGAACTATGGGCAGTCTCCTCCTCTACCATCTGCAGTGGGAATACTGGCGGGAGGGTCGGCTGAGAGGGGGTCGGCTGAGAGGGGGTCGGCTGAGAGGGGGACCCCACACAACAGCAATGAGAGAGAATGAGTGAAGAAGGTGGACTGAAAAAGCCAATTACTCCTAGTGACCCCAGACCCCAGTTGTTAGAAAGGAGCAGAGTCCCAGAGGGATTTAGAGATGCGAACACGGCCATGGCTGGGATGGAGCAGAGGCAGTGGGGGGCTCTCTCCCACAAGAGCCTGGAAGTGGACTTGGACCCTAAAGGCACTGAAACTGACCTCCAAACCAAACCAACCCACTGCCTGCGAGTCCTGCCTCACAGCGACACCCTTGGGGTTCCCAAGGGTGTGAATCTTTGCAGGAGGGGACTGTCCACCTTTCTCCTCTGAACCTCTCAGCAGTGCAACTTGTAACACGCCACCAGAAAGGAGCTAGTCCAGTATTTCAGCAAATAACTGCTTTTAAATGAAACTAATGTCCTGCTTCTAACTGTTCTTCTCACAGGACCAAAAAAAAGCCTGAAAACACAGATTTCACGCCTTTATTACAAGCAGGTTTTATCCACCGCTTATTGAGAGTCCCTAGGTGTTGCAACCCCTACGACACCCAGCTGCTAACTAAAAGGTCAGAGGTTTGAGTCCACCCAGAGGTGGCTCAGAAGAAAGGTCTGGTGATCTGCTCCCCAAAACTCAGCCACTGAAAACTCTATGAAGTATAGTTCTGCCACCAGTGGGGGTTGGAGTGGGGCATGTTGTGTCAAGGTCCATGTGAGGAAACTGGTTTTGTTTACGACGCAAGATGTTTCTAAAATATGGCCGCACTGGATTCCAGGAACCATCCTGGGAGAGAGGTGGGGATTATATTTACAAAAGGGGGAAAGGTGGGTCCTGTCCCATTAGGGGCATCAGGACTCTCAGCTAAAGGAACTCTCCAAGAACTCAGGCGGGAGGGAGCAGCCTCTGCCAGACAGCACCCCGCTGCTGGAGCCCCCCTGCTGGGAGGCACCTTTGAAAGGGCCTGTAATTAAGTCAGGAATGCTCCAACTTCAACAGCTGCTGTCAGGTTAGTTTTCAAAATAGCTCTGGCCTCAGGCAACAAGCACTCAGGTACTTCAGAGGGTTTAGTCAGTAGTCAGTCAGTCAGCTCCACCAGCAAGTTCTCCGGCTTGTCTGCTCTCTGGAGAGCAGGGAAGATGCCAGAATACTACGCTTTGGGTCCCTCATGCCCCAGTTACTGTCAATCCATCTCACCCCTGGGTCTTCTCCATGTCTTCCGAGCACAATGTCCTTCTCCAAGGACTGGTCCCTCCTGGCCACATGCCCAAAGTATGTGAGACAGAGCTTTAGAATCCTTGCCTCCAAGGAGAAACATGGTTTCACCCTCTTCAGGGAAGACCCGTTAGTTCTCTTGGCAATCCATGGTGTGTTCAATACTCTTCTCCAGCTTCACAGTTCGAAGGCATCGATTCTTCTGTCATTGTTGTTCTCGTCCTTTCAATGATGGACACACAGGCTGAGAGTCTAAGATCCCTTAACTGTCCATATGCCATGGGGGACCTGGTCACATGCTGCCACCTGCCCCATCTTGCCTGCCCTCAACAGCTCTACTATCCAACAAAGGCAGGATGCCATCCAAGAGCTGCTGCTGTTGGTGTGTGCATTGAGGAGGATTCGCAGGGACCCGACAGGACCCCACAGCACAGAGCAGAACTGCCCACGTGGTTTCCAAAGGCGAGAGTGAGCACATGTAACTTGGAAGAACTGCAGCCAGGCGCTCCTTGGGGGCAGGGCCGTGCATGTGATTGGGAGGACATCACATTTGCAAAAGGCGTTTGGGGGGGGGGGGAAGAAGCCCTTCAACATGGTGGACCAGCAGCAACTGCAATGACAGCACAGCAGTACCCGTGACCCGGGAGCTGGGCCAGGCAGGGGTCTGTCCCATCATAACAGGGCTGCTGAGTCAGAACCGGTACACTGGTACCCACAACACCACCAACCAACATTTCCAGAAGCAGATCGCCAGCTCTTTCCGCCTGTGGGGGCTGCACAGCGGGTTCAAACCATCAACCTTGGGGTGACTGGCAGGGGCCTAACCATCACGCCACCAGAGTTCCTCCTACATACACAAGGAGACAATCGACTTCATGGAGGAAGGTTTGCACCTCCCCTGGGCAAGCTGCTGCGCGTGTGAGAAGAGAAATGGGAATGAGCTACTTTCTCCGTGATGTGCCAAGGGGTGCACAGTGGACCCCAATTCCGGCTTCTCCCTCCCAGTCCTTTGGCTGGGTGCTGTCCTGGGTGTACAGCAGCACCCCTCGTCTCCACCCACTAGGTGCCAAATAGCCTCACCTCCCCCACCCAGGGCATGGTAAGCAAAGCTGTCTGCAAATGGGGGCAAGAGAGCTCAGAAGAAGAGGGTGAGGATGGCGGCAGAAGGTGAGGAATGGCATAGACTCACTGCAGAAAGCCTTCACTCAGCCCAGATTCTCCTGAGCACACTTTCAACCACAAAACCAAAAATGATCTTAAGAGTCACAGCTAAAATAACTTCTCTCCAGACAACAGTACAGCCCACTGCCAGTCAGCCAGATCTGACTCATGGTCACCCCCCATCACGTTTCCAAGGCTTCAGATCTTTACGAAGGAGACTGGCCACTGGTTTCCCGAGGAGCAGGTGGTGGATTTGAACTGCCGACCATTTGGTTAGCCTCCAGGTAGGCCACCTTATCACTAGATACACAACCTCCATGCCCATCCACAGTCACAAGGGTTGGCAGAGTGCGGCCTCTCACAGTGGACTCACCCAGCCAGAAAGGGCAGCAAAGTCCTGACCGGTAAACGGTCCGACATGAAACAGAGTCACAGAGTGAATAGCTCGGTCACAGCAGGCACACACCACGTGGCCGTGAGTACTGACGACACTGTGAACATCAGAATGCTACAGGAGAGCTGGTGACCGGGGAGGTGGAGGGAGGAGAAAGACATCGTTGGTTAGGAAGAACCAGCCTAATCTAGCGCCACCGTTTACCACTTTGGGTTACACAGAATGGCCACTGTCACAGCTGCCCTGAAACTGTCCACCTGAAACAGGACAGATCAGCAAATGCTGTGCCGTGTATAATCTTAAACAACAGAAGAGACACACACACACACACACACGAGGGGGGGCTGGACTAACAGAAACGACTGGGACCTTCTTAGATTTGCATGTTTCAGAGCCTGGGATTTGAGGGTTTCCCCCAATATTTATACTCAACCACAGCATTTTCATCTTAAAAGAAACAAAAAGAAAAAGAAAAACCCCTCAGTCGTCACCTCTCAAGGCCCTTCTCTGCGCTTAACAGACAGTGTTTGCTTTTTCCCAAACCTGTGGTTTGTTGAAAAATTAATCTGCCTCCTGCCGGCTTTGATCTCCTAGCAAATTGTTTCCTGACACAGGATTGAACTTGTGGGGGCCTCCGTGCCCAGCAGCTGCTGGAGCGGAACTGGCCTTGAATTCCAGGTGGCACAGAAGACGTGTCCTCCTGGCCCCTCCAGGGGCCCAGCTCAGCACTCCACCAGTTGCCACACAGTGTCCCAGTTTACCTGAGAGGGAGGAGGTAAGAACTGCGGGGTGACTCACCTCGTCTTCAAAGGAGATGGCTCATTTTATGTTCTAACATGCAAGCAGGAGACTTTGTTTTCCAACATCTTGCACAAACTATGTGTTTTACAAACTCAAGGTCTGAGACAACCCTGTGTCCAGCAAGTCTGTTGGTGTCATTTTCCCAGCAATGTGTCCACTCCATCGAATCATATGGGAGCTCCGGTGGCCTAGTGTTAGGCAGTTCCCTTGCAACCCAAAGGCGCGTTGTTTGAAGCCATCAGCTGGGGCAGGATGGGCAGTCTCCTCCTGTGCGAACTGCAGCCTCTGAAAACCTGCTGGAGGGTCAGCTAGGTGTGGGCTCCGATTTGACTGCAAACAACAACTCTGAATTGTGAGGTCAGCGAACGGTACTAAGCAGCCCATGGGCTGCCAACACAATCCATCATGGAAGACATGCAGCTTGGGTGATCCGAGAAGCAAGGAGGACAGACTTCATCTCACATGCTTCGGGCATACTGTGAGGAAGTGACAGTTCTTGGAAGAAGATATCACGCTTGGAAAGCAGAGGGTCAACAAGAGAGGAATGCCCGCGGTGGGGTGGCGGAAACAGGGACAGCAACAGCCAACATGAGTGCGGCAGAAACCATGAGGGTGAGAAGGACAGGGCAGGTCTGACCTGCTCCTAGGGTCCCTGTGAGTCACGGTCGACTGGACGGCGCCTAACAACATGGACCCACTTTAGGTTTCCGTGTCACATTTTGGTCATTCTTGCAATATTTAAGCTTATTGCTGTGCAAGGGAGTTCTGTTGTTGGTTTTGATTGCCGACAAGTCGAGCATGACTCATAGTGACTCTATGAACAAAAGACCTAATGCCTTTCCATAACTATCGTCATTTCTCCAAGTTCATAGTCTGCAAAGGCATGTGGTTTAGGAAGTGGATCCCACTCCTGCTTCCAAATCTTTTTGGTTTATTAATAAGGAGTTGTACTGCCAATCCAAAGGCAAGTCGTTCGAATCCACCAGCTGCTCCATAGGAGAAAGATGGGCAATCCCCTTCCTCTCATGGGATTACAGCCTCTGAAACCCCACTGGAGGGTCAGCGAGGAGTGTGTCAGCTGCTTGACAGCACACAACAACAACAACTGCACAGTGAACAGACCAACGACCATGCTGTTAGGTCAGTTCCAACTCTCAGGGCCCCTCCAAGGGTCCAAGGCTGGAGAGCTTTATGAGAATAGCTGGAGGATTTGAAGCACTGGTTCCCCACAGACCGCAGCATAGAGCAAAGAGAACTTTGAAACACACTGGGCAACCGTGTAAAAAGAAATCTGTGGAACTCATCTCAACACTCACTCGCAGTGGTCTAGAACTGAACTTGACCTCCTAGATGGTCCTGCACTCGTGTCTGGGTTTCTGCTCCAATAGCAGCTAAACCTGGATCCAGCAATGAGAGCGGGTTCTTGTTGTGTGTTTTCTCACCACCCGCCTGCCACGAGGCCTCCCGCCCTTTCTCCACGCCGTGGGGACGCTCCGAAGGTACGCTGAAGGCTGCCCTCATCCCACAGCTGCTCTGCAAGGGGAAGGCTGGGCCAGACGTGCCCACAACAAAATGCTTGTTGCCTTGAAGACCCCCATGGGAGGCGCACAGGAAAGCCAGGTAGGACCAGAAAATTAATTTTATCATGTTCAATTATGAATTTTAGAGTAGATTTTATTATCATTTGCCTTATTCCCCAGGAAGAATAACGTCCTCACTCATGAGGTGCAAACAATGAAGCACTCTCTCCTGTTTTAACGGAAGGAACTCTGGTGGGTCAGTGGTAAGGAATTGCACTGCCAACCCAAAGGTACAGGGTTCCAGCCTCCAAGGGAGAAGGATGGGCAGTCTCCTCCCACGGGATTTACAGCCTCTGAAAACCCACTGGAAGGTCAGCTATGAATCAGTTCTGACTTCATGGGATACAGCAAGATCTGTTAATTGAAAGGGTTGGGAATTCAAGTTCACCCACAGGCACACTGGAAGAAAGGCTTGGCGATCGACTTCTGAGAAACCAGCCAATGAAAATCCTCCACAGCACAGCTCTACCCTGGCACACGTGGCGTCATCAGGAGTCAGTGTCAACTTGGTGGGAACTAGCATGGCACCTGCCAACAGCTCTGAGGCTGGATCAGGACACTTTGCCTCACGTATTACGGACCTGCTGTCAAGAGGGGCCAGGAGGCGCCAGGGTCAGGCAAGGCTCATAATGGACTCAACGGCACCTCACAACCACCTGGGACCATGCTGAGTGGTGGCAGGAACTGAGCACATGTGACCGGAAGTGAGAACCTGGAGGTGGACAGCCTTTCCTGATACTACGGCAGAGGAGGGAGAGGGGAACAGAGAGGGGAGGTGACAGGAGCTCCAATAGCCGCAGAACCTGACCCCTCGGGGGTGATCCTGAAGCTGGAGAAAGAGCCTAGGAGACTGGGTGCCAGGGGCCTGCAGGGGGGCTGAGGAGGGGGGACAGCAAGGAATGAGTCTCCCCTGGAGCCTCGAGCTGCTGTGCGTGCAGTGCACTGACCAGGAATTGAACCTACATCTCCAGCATGAAAGGTGAGAATTCTACCCCTGAGCCACCAATGGTTCCCAGCAGAATTCTACCTCAATACACCAGTGCTTCACTGCACACTGTGACCCACACTTCTGACCCTCATTCAGGGCAGTGACTGACAGAAGACACCTGATTAGTCTTCCCTGGGGAATCCTGGGGTTTAAGGGAGACTGGTTCCCGAAGGAAGAACACGTCAGCCTGTGGAAATCTGGCAGAAGGTAAGGCCTGGGGTGGCAGAGAACAAGGCCAGAGCAGGGGAGAACAGGGTTCCTCTGGGTGACCCCACATTGGACACATGCCCACCGCAGTCCGAGAACACTGCACACTGGGCAGCCGTGCCTCCTCCTGCACCAACTTGGACAGGAAGTGATGTGGCGAGTCCCAGGCTGCAGGGCACAGGAGGAGGTGCTGACCACACCCCAGAAGGACAGCACTTTCATGGGCCCGGCTCTCCCCCGAGCCCCCCCCCCCCCCCCCCTCCTCCCTCAGAATGCCAACACAGGCCGCTGGGAACAGAGAGGCCACAGTGGTCCCTCCGCGGGCAGGCAGTCCCCTCCCCCTCGGGGTCAGCCATGGTGGTTTCTTTTCGGTGTGCTACAGTTTTGCCTTTATTTGGTGTTTTCATAAAGTTTCAGGAAGAAGGTATCACTGGAATCAAAACAGCACCGCGTGCATCGGGATGTCCTGGCTGCCACCCAGGGGGTAAAGGGGCCCTGGTGGCATGGAGGTTGAAATGCTGGGCTGTGAACCAGAAGGCTGGTGGTTCAAATTCACCAGCCACTCCAGGGAAGACCCACAAGGCAGTATGCTTCCATCAGCACTTACTGTCTGGGGAAGGAAGTCCATGTCCTCCAGGGCTGGTATGAGTTGCGATGGACTGTCTATAATTAGTGGTTAATGCCCCAAGATAGTCAGCGGTCAAATGCCAGCCAGTATGCTAGTGTGCAACCAAGAGGGGGAAATCCCCTTAGGAAGGACAGAGAACCCCAAGTGACAGGAATCAAATGTGCTCACTCCCCTCCGGTATGTTGACGAGGCACAGACTTCCGCAACTCAGTCAGCATTTGTTTACAAGCGGAAGGTTACATTTCTCCTGATAGATAAGAAGCTTAAGAACTCAGCTGCTAACAAGAGGTTGGGAGTTCAAATCCAGCTGCTTCCTGAGACAGCTGCAGCCGTGGGAACCCAGCGGGCAGTTCTACTCCAGCCTGAGGGTCGCTGTGTGTCCGCTTTGATTCGATGACAGCAGGTTCGATTTTCTTGTTTCTTTTAAGAAAACCTCCGAGTGTCTGCACAGAAGACAGCAAATCCCACGTGGCTGTGTACGGACAGTAAGAACCAGCCTCCCAGCAAAGGACCAGAGACACATTTTCTGGGACCAGACCCAGCCTCCCTCTGAGGACAGCGATGTTTTCAAAAAGAAAAGTCCAAGTTCCAGAAATGCCCCAACAATCCAACAATCCCATTGTTTTGGGCGCACAGGCTGGAAGAGGGGGCATTTCTGCATCATATTGTCTGCTGAGTCTAAAGGCCCTTTCTTCACACTCCCACCACTGCCCGGACCCCCTGCCCGGAAGGCCACTGAGGCGATGCTTGACGCAGCTGAAGGCCTTGCTGCATTTGACTATAGCCCTGCCTCCGATCTCGCCCGCGCTGTTCCCCGCGCCCCGCCTCTGCTCACCCCTTGGATGAGGCTGAGTGTGGGCTGGAGCTGGGTCGTGTGTCTTCTCCTCCTCGTCCTCGAGGCGGTGGTGTGACTCACAGTGACCTGACAGCAGAGGACTGCCCACAGATCTCCAGCATCTTTCCGGGAACATCTGGCCCTATCTCACCTTCCGAGGCAGCCGGTTGATCTGCTGACCACTAACCCACTTGCTCTGAGCGACACTATTGTTGGCACCATCGAGTCCACTCCATGAAGCCCTGCAGGACACAGGAGAGTTGCTACAGGGTCTTCAGGGCTGTGATTTCTACAGAGCAGCCGCTGGGCTTGAACTGCTGACAGTTCAGGCTGCAGCCAAGTGACACGAAGGCCCCCAGGAGTAACAGGTCCTGGTGCCATCCAGCTGAGTGCAGAGCAACACGACAGAGCAGAGCAGAGCAGAGCAGAGCAGAGCAGAGCAGAACTGCACCACAGGGGCCCCGGGCTGCACGCCGAGGGAGCGTTGCTTTATCTTTGTTTCAGGGAACAGCTAGTTTGAACCACAGCCTTTCACTGCACCTTAAAGGCTCCTGTTCTCTTTATCTGTGTCCAGTCCAGCGAAGCTGGGTGTGTCAGCCAGGGGCCCTTGAGATGCTCCTGAAATAGAGTGAGAGTCTAACTTCGGATACACCTGGGGCAGGGCAGTCATGACCAGGGCCTAGGGACAGGTAGGCACGTAGAGACCTCTGCTCTCAAAACAAATCCAGCAACTGGGGAAGAGGGGAGGGGGAAGTAAGTGCACTCACATCCCAACTCAGCAGCTTCCCATGGGGTCACCCGCCCACTCAGACACCGGCCATGTGTAAGTGTGGGTAGGGGACCCCAAGAACCAGCCTCTCCAGTCACCTTCCCACCAGGCTGTTTCACAGTCAAGGTGATCCCACTGAAACTACTTGGGATTCAAGTATCAGGAGGGAATGCGCTTAAGGGTGGGATCTGAGGGATATTCACTTACAAGGGGCCCTGGGAGTACAATAGGTAAGCAATCTAAAGGGTCACAATTAGCTGGGATTCGGGGAAGCGGCCTGGGTGGGGCGAGGCCAGGGCTGGCCATGCGTGTTGTTTGAGGCTGCAGCAGCACCTCGACCCCACTCTGTCCCTCTGTCCGTCCGCCCACCTGGTCGTCTCCCTGGCTGCTCCCGCCCCCGCTGCCTCTTGTTACCCAAGATGAACTGTGCACACAGTTTCCCCCTCCCCCAGAGCCCCCAGTTCCTGAATTCCACTGTGGTACCTGTTATAGCCAGTGCTGCTGGGCTGAAGAGACGTGTGGGGGACAAGAAGTGTGCCATGCCCGAGGACAGCATAGACAACCTCCTCCCGGAAGTCAAGCAGGTGACCTCGTCGATGAGGATGGACGACGACCCCATGCCAGGGTTCTGGGGTGGCTGTGGCCACTGGCCTGACCACTGTGGGGCACACCCAACACCCGCAGAACCCAAGTGTCTCCCCCAGCTGTTCTGTTTCACAATGTGACGGTTACTGGGAGGCTTCACCTCCAGGGGGGAGTTTCGGGAAAAGTGGCCAACAGATCAGGGCAGTCTGGCCTCCGGTCCCTGCAACACCCGCCCCACAGAATGCTCAGCTTCTTGGACATCAGTTTGCAATGGGGCCAAGGGGCCATCTGGACCAAAGGCGAGGTGGGGCCCAGAGAGGAGCACCTCGTGTCCTCATCCTTCTGTTTCACCGGAAAGTCTTAGCTTTCTATCTCCTGCTGTGTTTCTAAGAAAGGCTCTGGGGCCTATATCCTTGTTATAATAAATGCACACATTGTGGGGCGGGGGGAGGACAGCAATTTGAACTACCCAACAACTCCCTGGAGAGACCTGAAAATATTCCTGTAACAACCCAGGCTGGAGAACTATGGAGCAGTTCTACTCTATCACAAGGAAGCAGCAGGACTGAAACTGACCAGTCACTTAGGTAGGGAACTGCACTGCTAACACAAAGGTCTGAGGTTCAAATCTACTAGCTGCTCCTTGGGAGAAAGATGGGAAATCTCTTCCCATATGATATATTGCCTTTGAAAACTCGCTGGAGAGTCAGCTATAGTTCTGACTCCATGTAACACAACAATAGCAAGAATAAAACTGCATGGCACCTAACAACATATGTATGTGTGTATACAGATAATAGACCTAATAAACATCTCTATAACACTGTTTTATACATATAGGAACATACACACACATTTCCAGGTCATCCCAGGGTGTAAGGGCGGTGCAAATTATTAAGCATTGGACTATAAGCCAATAAGTTGGCAACTTGAAGCTGCTCAGGTGCCACAGAAGAAAGGCCTGGTGATCTGTTTCTGAAAGGTCATAGCCTTGAAAACCCCATGGAGCAGACATGGGGTTGGAAGTGACCCAGGGAAGTTCTGGTTTGCTATGATGGGGTGTGTGTGGGCGTGTGTGAGTGTGTGTGAGTGTGTGTGTGTGACTGTTTCCATTTTAAATCATTCAGGGATATAAAATGTTACATTTTGTAAGTACCCACTGCTATCCAGTTGAATCTGACTTGCAGAGACCCTCCTTTGGATTTGTGAAGCTGTAATATAAATCTTGACAGGCAGAGAGTATAATTTTTTTCTGGAAGGGCTCTTGGATTTGAACCACTGACCTTTCAGTTGGCAGTCTGACACATTAGCTACTCCACCAAGGTTCCTGAAGCTTCAAATGCATCATCTCATCATTCTTTAGGGAGCTTTGGTGGATTAAGTGTAAGGAATTGTGCTGCCAACCCAAAGGTACACAGTTTGAATCCACCATCTACCCCGCAGGAGAAAGAAGGACAATCCTCTCCCGTGTGATTTACTGCCTCTGAGAACCCACTGGCCTGTCAGCACTGAGGCAGTCCTGGACAGTACACAACGTCACTTCTTACAAAGAACCCATTGGCAGCACTGGCGGTGGGTTTGGTTTTGGGGTGTTAATGCAGTCTTCTACATACAGCTCTCTGGCCCATTCTTCAGATGAGGCTTAAACCACACGGCACAAGATTAGGAGACTGAAGCTCTGCACCCAAGCTCGTGTACTTCAGAAACTCAGGAGCCAAGTGCACAGCAAATCCTGATCAGCGCAGAGTCTAACAGTACTGATGACTCCCCCCCACCCCCAACCGGCAGGCTCCCCTGGAGTTCCCCACATTTCATTGTCTAAATTAATGATTATCCCCCTCTCCTCTCCGGAACACCCTTTGTTTTGCACAGGACAGGCTGCAGCACTGGTGTAATAGGTCTCCATGGTGATCGGTTTCAAAGCAATGCAAATACGAAAAAGTGCTTCCCCTTCAAAGAGGCTCCATCACTACAGGGCAAAATCCAGTCCTTAAAGGTGAGGGGGCCTCGCTCCTGTGCCAGATGCCACATTATCCCAGCCACAGCCCGGCTCCTCGGCGGGGTGGCCAGCAGCTGTGCACACAAGGACAAGGCTTATTATCCCACAACAGCCAGGTAAGACGGCCACTGTGGACTGAGACGCTCCTTCTGTGAGCACATCTCGGCCCACCCCAAAGCCTGGGACAGCATTTCTTCAGAATGAACGCAGGAAGTGGTTCCCAAGAGGGCCTCATCCTCCTCTTTCAGAGCAGCTGGTGGTTTCAAACCACTGAACTTCCAGTGAGCAGTTGAGCGTTTAACCACTGCCCTGGAGGCTCCTCGCAACAGAACAGAAAAGTGACACAAAATGTCTGTGGAACCTGGTATATGAGGAAGGCGGCATTTCTCATGAAAGGAGGGAAACTGATTTACTAAGTGAATGATCAGAAAAAACCACCTTGAGGAAAAAAGGAAACTGGGAGGCATATTGATGAGAACAAATTCAAGTTGGATCAATAATTTGTGGAAATCACAAAAGTACCCGAAGAGACTTGGATGATGGAAGCAGGATTCAAGGGCTGGGGGGCCTCTCTGTGTCGCTGTCAAGTCAGAACTGACTCCTGGCTGACCCTCCAGCAGGTTTTCAGAGGCCGTAAACTGCACGGGGAAAAGACTGTCTATCTTTTGGCCACTAGAGCAGGTAGTGGATTCGAACCACCTGCTTTTCGGTTGGCACCGTAGCTCCTTACCACTAAGCCACCAGTTATGAGGGGCTGTTGCAGAATGACCCTATGAACAAGAGATTTGAAACCTGTCCTATCTCATGCCTTCCTCATCATCTCTGACACACTTGAGTTCCCTTTAATTACACAAACGCCCCCAAAACCAAGCCCACTGCCCCTGAGTTGAATTCAGCCCTGGAGGGCAGAGTAAACCTGCCCCATATGGTTTCTGAGACTGTAAATCTTTTAAAAATCAAACTGCTACATCTTTCTCTCATGGAGAGGCTTGGGGGTCTGAACTGTCAACCTTCTGGCTAGTAGAAGTGTGCTTTAACTACAGTGCCACCCATGTTCCTTGCATCAACATTAAACCCTTCCCTGCCAGAAACTGCTCCCGCTGCCATCAAGTCAGGTCTGATTCTGGTACCACTCTGCCTCCACTGGCTGGTAAATCTTTACAGAATACTGTTCATCCTTCTCTCTCAGAATGGCTGGTGGATTTGAACACTCAACCTCTAAATTAGCAGTGGAGATATTACCCACGATAGAACTAGGTTCCCTACCAGGTTCCAGAGGCTTAAAATAAGCAGCTGATAACTGTATCTCTGCGCTAAAGCTCCATATCCCAAGTCAAAGACTTGACACAACCAGCTGGCGGGGCTCCATGTCTTCTCAGAGATAAAGGGGCATCTTTCCTTCATATAAAGAGGCTGGACCAGGCAACGAGCTGCCCAAGAGCCCAGGACAGGAGCAGACCCAGAACAGCAGCAGTGGGCCTTGGACTCCTGAGAAGCTCTCGGCCTCCTGGAGCAAAGCACACTCACAGCTCGCACATCCGCCTTGCAGCTCGTGGACCCACAAGGACGAGAGGTGCACTGCGGGTGGGGTGTCCTAGCCCAGCTCCTGCAGAAGCCATTTCTGGCAAAACCTGCGGCCAGCCCCGTGCACACACCTCTCACTCGGCAGTCACACGGTTATGGTTTTACACCACCGGGGCAAAGTTACCCCCTCACTGTGCTGCTGGAAAGAGCAAGGTCAACACAAAATGAGATTCATGCAACAAGATGCAAGCAAACGGGATGCATCCAAGCCAGGATCCCGTGACGCTGCCGGATGCGCGGCTCTGGGCGGACCACTGCTGGCTGTCAGTGCCAGGAGGGCTGCCAGGATTTCTCATGCAGTCAGTCTGGTTTCACCGATTCCCTTAGTTTCTCAGGACAAAAAGAAAATATCTAAGCATGTCAAGGAAAGGGGAAAACCTCAGCTTTCGTACAATGCTAGGCTTTTAGGAGACCAGCTCTCTGAAGTTACCAGGGAAAAGGATTTCTAATATAGAGTTGGATAATTACTTAGACTATCACGAGAGCTCCAGTGGCCTAGTGTGGTAAGGAGCTGTGTTGTTAAATTCAAGGACTGCAGTTCGAATCCACCAGCTGCACATAACAACATGTGCGTGCAAGGAGTGCTGGTGACCTCATCCATAACGCCCGCACGTTTCTAATGGGAGAAAGATGGAGCCAGGTAAGAAGATCAGAAGTGCCAGGTGAAGGTGGACTGTGGTGCCACCTAGTCCTGGTCAGATAGGGGCCAGGCCCCAGTGTGAGGACAGAGCATCCCTGGCCTTCTTCTACGGCCATCCCGAGTTCTCCGGCCACACCAGCGGCCGAGGCCAACCCCCAGGGTGGCACCTACCAGCCAAGAGTGTCCACGGCCAGCTCGTCCTGCTGTGGTGGCTGCGTGTTGCTGAGGTGCTGGAAGAGCTACCCCTGGCATTTCCAATCCCAGGAGGGCCACCCATGGTGGACAGGGCTCAGCAGAGCTTCCAGACCAACACAGAGAAGGAAGACACACTTGCTGATCCACTTTGAAAAACCAGAGTCAGAAAACCCTGTGGGTCCCAAGAAAATACCGTCTGGTATTGTCCCAGAAGACGAGCCCCTGAGGAGATGACACTCCCCGCTGTCCAGTCAGTACTGACCCCCAGCTGACCTCCCCCCCCCAGCAGGTTCTCAGCACCTATGGGGACTGCTCACCTTTCTCCCAGGGAAGACGCTCAAACCAGATTAGCAATGATCAGGAAGACAGTGCAGAACCAGGTAACAGGTAACGTCTCACTATGCTGGATCAGGACAGGCCACCAAGCACTGGGCCATACTGACCACCACTGACAAGCAGCAGTGAGAGAGGGACCCCCTAGCAAGGGCATTAGTGATAGCTGAGCAAGTTCACCTTTGGAAGAAATAATACAAGAGCAGATTTACGAGGCCGTAACAGGCAGCCAAGAAGCTATGGTGACAGCACTTGCACAACTGTCTGCTAACGAAAAGGTCGGTAGTTTGAACCCACCCACAGGTTTGGAAGGAGAAAGACCTCGCGGTGTGGTCTGTAAAGATGGCGGCCAGAGGAGCCCTGGGGAGGGGGGTGGGGAGTGGTGGACAGTTCTCCCCTGTCCATGGGGCTACTTGGAATGGAGAAGTGATTTCAAGACACTCAACAATGACAACACTCCAATAACGTGCCCCCCCAACACACTGTCCCTACCACCTGACACGCTCTATATGACTTTACTCTGGTTGCTCAAACCAGGTGAACTCAGCACTTGGAAAGTAACCCACTGATCTGCTTAGTAGTTTTTACTTCCCTCTCACTGTCTTCGCAATCTGCTTAACCCCCAAGATGGTTTCAATCTCTGTGAAAACCTTTCCTTACCTTTTTATTCTATATTTGCTGTTGTCAGACACTATCGAGTCAGAACGGACACAGAGCTGACCTCCCAGCATGTTTTCAGAGACGATGAATCACATGGAATTCACTGCCCGTCTTTCTCCGGAGGACCAGCTGGTGGATCCTGACCTGTGCCTGTGAGTTGGCGGGTCATCTGTTACAGTAAACCAGAGCCCCTGTTATACTATCTGATACCAAGTTGTCCTTCACTGACTGACTTCTGCTGGGTGAGGGCAACTAAAAACCCTACTTATTACCATAGAAGCAGAACCAATCCACAGCTGACCGTCCAGTGGGTCAGAAGCTATGAACTGCAGGGAAGGCGAGTGCCCACCATTCTCCCACAGAGCAGCTGGTGGGTTCAAACCACCTGCCTTGGGGTTGACAACACAGCTGCTTACCCACCAGACCCCCCAGGGCTAGTTGCCCTTCAGTGACTGACTCTTTACTCTGGTGAAAGGAAAAGCAACAGGCAACACAAGTTTGATTAAACATTGTAATGTTACATTGTAATAATGTTAGAAAACAATGCGTCTATGGATGATTGACTGAAAAACCTCTCAGATTTTTAAGCTTTCACTCAAAAAGAAAATTGTTTCAAAATTAACCTACTGACCAGTATGACTTCAACAACACAGAAAACAGACATCTGCAAAGCAGGACAGAAGTCCAGAGCTGGGTCCTTGAGTGAGCAAGAGAGAGGAAGCCCCCAGACCAAGGGACAGCTCTATCCGAAACTAAACGCACATTCCCCGCTTTAGGCAGATTTCTGAAGCCCAATCTTTTAAAAAACAACCTCCTCCCCCTGCTCTGAAGTGGACTTCATGTGGAAAGTCGCTTCTGAATCCACATCGGAAGGATGCTGAAGGAAGGAACTAAAAACCTTCGAGGCAGCACTCCACTGGGCCCGAGCCCACTGCAGCCCCTTCCAAGGCCTGGTTGGGAAGAGGATTAGACCCTGCTGTCACGTGACTTGCATCATCCCCTCCCCCTCATGGAGGGATTAAATAGACTTCTGGCTTCTCTGCATCAACTGATGTGATCACAAGCAGACGCCCTAATTATGGGACCGGACAGGTACTTATTTCCTTATTCTCCACCACACTGGTGTGGTCCCCTCAGTAAAAGGCCCCTCAGAGCAGAGCCTCAGATGTCCCCTCATGTGGACAGGAAATTTACACCTGTCCTTCAATCCACTGAACATAGTCAAGTCTGCATTGAGTGATGAAAGGATTAAAACCTTCTAAAAAAAAAAAAACCAAAACAAAAAACAAAACAAAAAAAACCCTTCTAAAACTATTAGTGTTCACAACCAAGAGAGGATAACACCGATGAATGAGACATTCTGAAGATTAAGCCCCTGTGTGGATCAAACTCTTTCCAATAAGATGAAAAGAAAATCTACAGACAGGGAAAAAACATTTGGCAATGACACCTCAGGAAAAGATCTTATACAGGACCTCCACAAAGGAAAAACTGACAACACAATCACAAAATGGTGCAAAGATGTAGAAACACTTTTCACAAAGGAAGACATTCAGACAGCCAACGGACACATGAAGAAATGCTCAAGATCACTGGGAATGAGAGAAATGCAACTCAAAACCACAATGAGGCACCATTTCATCCCACTAGCAGTGGCAAAGTTTTACAAGACGGCAAACAATGAATGTTGGAGAGGTTGTGGAGAAACTGGAATTCTCATACATACACTGTTGTGGACCTAACACTGCACAACCACTTTGTAAGGCAGTTTGGCGCTTCCTCAAAAAGCCACACCTGGAAATCCCATATGACCCAGCTATTCCACTGCTGGAAAAGAGATCTGCGGCACAAATAGAGATTTGTACACTGACGTTCATGGCAGTGTTATTCAGTTGCAAGAAAATGGAAATAGCCCAAATGTCCATCAACAAACCAGAGAACTGAGAAATTATGGTACATTCACACAACGGAATACTGTGCAGCACTAAGGTACAACAATGTCCTAAAATACTACATAACATGGGAGAGTCCAGAGAGCACTATGCTGAGTGAACTAACTCAGCCTCATAAGGACAAATACTGCATAAGACCATAACTGTAAAAACCCAAGAAAAACTAGCAAGTCTGTGTAAAAGTCCAGGAGGGGTAGAGGAGGGGGGCAGAAGTATAGAGTGTGTGGGGGGTACCATAAGGGGGACAGATTTGGCGGAGGAATCAGTAAAGATAATTAGTAAAGATCCAGTGGGGCCCTGAAAGGACAGAGTAACAGAAGGCACAGATTAATAGCGATTGATTTTATAAAATGCAATGTGTATAAATGATGAGATGAAACACAATTACATGAAGGAATTATGGGAAACAATGTTCATGAAAGAAACACAATGTATACAAATTTTGTATGCAAAGATTTTTTTTTAAAAAAAAATTAAAAACCTGTATTGGTGATCAATTAAAAATAGAGAGAGTGAGGAAGACCCTGAGTGAAAGAGCAGAGAGTGTCAGGACGGCTCAGGACAGGGCTAGGCCCCCACCTGCTAGTCAGCGGGGTATAAATAATGAACTCGTTTCATGTAGACAGAGGCACATCAGAAAAAAGGCCTGGCAATTTGAACCCATTTGGCCTGGGTCCTCAGGTGGCCAGCTCCACTCCAACTGTCCACTCCCAAACAGCATCTGGGTGGGCTGGGTCCTTTGGGACGCTGCTATGCGCTCAGGCGCCCTAGGACAATTCCATGCCTATCAGAACACCCACTGTCCAGCTGTCTGCCACCCACAGGATCAGCTCTGGAGCACGGCTTTGTGATCCGCAGGGCTTTCACTGGTTAACTTGCAGAAACAGTGTGCCAGGCCTTTCTTCCTAGTCTTAATCGAAAAATCCTTCAGCATCATAGGTACACTCAGGCCTCTGCTAACAGACAGGTGGTGGCTGTAGGTGAGGGGTGTCAGCTGTGAGCCCCACACGGTACGTGAGAACTCCCCCACTCACATATCTGAGAGGTGTCAGCTGTGAGCCCCACACGGCATGTGAGAACTCCCCCACTGACACATCTGAGGGGTGTAGACTGTGAACCCTTACATGGCACGTGAGAACTCTTCCACAGACACGAAACAGCATGTGAGAACACCACTGACGCACCTACCTGGAACCTTAGACACAGGCCCCGCTGTGAGATGCTAAGCATCTAGGTAACAAATCACTGAAAAGCACTTCTGCTGTAATCAGAGTTTTCCGTGTATGAGAAAATGTCACTTCCTCCTTGGGCTGACCCTTAGAAGACCTTGAGAACAATGGCAGGCTCACAGAGACAAGGTCGAAGGGCGCACCTTCCCACAGGGGTAATTAATCTCTACCTGATGAGCTGATAAAACTAGAATCAAGGTTATAAACCTAACCGGCTTACCAGGCTCCTGACAGGGAAGTGGAGCTGTCTGGAATTTTATGGTGCTCTTCTGGGTTTTTTATATTCTGCTTTGCCTAGGAGTCTAGATTGCAGCCTGAAGAGCTGCTGGTTAAGCGTCTACAGTGGTTCAAATCCACCAGGGCTGTGAGAGAGAAACACGGACCTTCTCTTCCCTTTGAGAGCTGCTGACTCTGTAGGGTAGCAAGACTGATGGTGGAATTAGTACAAAGAAGTGCAGGAGTGCGAGGGACATGTCTGACCTCAGGGGGATTGGTTTTATGTCATGGATGGTGGGAGGTCTCCCCTGCTGTGAAGCTGGGAGAAGACAGGCAGCCTTGCTCCTCAGTATTGCCCCACCAGCCTCCAGTGTCAGGTCCTTCAAACTGTAAGTCCAGAGAAATGTTATGCACTAACTGGAACAAAGCTGATAGGTTTTCACAGGCAGGGAGGGCACCAAGAGTCACCTGGGAGGAGACCATTAGCATTGCTCCGTCCAAACAGGCATTTCCTCACTTATAACACTCATAGCCTCAGACGATGAAGGAAGGTCAAGAGCTGCAACCATCTCAACACCAGTGAGTCTGAGATTTTGATCCTCAGGCCAAGTCAGGAGGGGGGTAATTCCTGCAGCACCAGGAGGAGACCCCCAGGCTTTTCCTCTGACACACTTCTGGGTGGACTCAAACCTCCAACCTTCTGTTTAACAGCCAAGTGTGTTAACCAATATGCCTTCCAACATGAAGAGTATGGCACCAAAAATTATGCCCGGAAGGTATGACTCTTCATACCATTTGCTGACTCAATGCTGATACAATGTAACAGCTTCCTCTACAAGCAAGACTCTGCAAGTCAGTGATAGATTTCCTCCCATCAACATGCAGAGACAGCAAGCAACTGGGTACAAGATGCGAGATGTCCCTTCCAGAAGGAGGCAAGAGCATCAGATCCACTGGGAGAGAAACAGAGCATTCCCTAAGGACTCCGGTCTTTGATCCAACTCTTATCGTTGCCATGCGGGACCGCTGAGCCAGCTGACTCCCAACAACCCCGTGGACAGCAGAACGAAAGCCTGCGCTGTCCGCGGCATCGTGGCACCTGCACACACTCCACGGCTGCAGTCACGGAGTCTGTCCATCTCACCAGGGCTCCTCTCTTTCCACGACCTGCTACTGTCTCAGCATGATGTCCTTTGCTGACTCACTCCTGAGAACATTCCCACACTATGTGAGAGGAGGTTCCACTATCCTTGCTTCTAAGGAGCACATTGCTACGATTCTCTCAAGACAGACTGTGTTCTTCGCACAGCCTGTGGCCTGGCACCTTGTCCTGCTGCGGGAGTCTGCATGTTGCCGTGATGCTGGAAACTCTGTGACCAGTATTTCAGATACCAGCCAGGTCGCCCATCGTGGCCAGGCTTCAGCAGGGTTTCCTGACTAACAAAGATGAGAAAGCAGGACTGGTCATCCACCTCTGAGACAGCAGGACTTGGAAAGGCTTGAAGAGTGCTAGACTATTGTCCAGTACCGCACTGAGAGATGAGCCCTCAGGTTAGAAGGCACTCAGTGATGGGAGCGGGGGAGCGACCTCCTTAAATGGAACTGACCTTAATGATGGAGTAAAACAGCCAATGTTTTTGTGCACCATTAACAGGCTCCAGCTGAGCCACGCCCAGGAGGAGACGGCCCATCTTTCTCCTTCCCACACAGCAACTGGGAGTTTCAAACCACATGCCTTTGGGTTGGCAGCACAGACCCCGACAAAACCTGAACTCCAATGAGAAACGTGCATTTGTTGACGAGGCATCACTCAAAAGGAAGAAACTCAGCTGTAAACACCCAATAATAATAATTGTTGTTGTTATGTGCTGTCGAGTCGCTTGTGACTCATAGCGACCCTATGTACAACAGCCCTAAACCCTGCTCTATCCTGTGCCAATCTCATTGCCTCTGACACATCCATCCCGATTACCCCAGTCACTGAATCAATCCACCTCATAGAGGGTCTTCCCCTCCTGCACTGTCCCTCCACTCTGCCCAGCATGATGTCCCTCTCCAAAGACCTGTCTCTCCTTACAACATGTCCAAAGTATGTCAGACAAAGCCTCAGAATCCTTGCCTCCAAGGAGCAGCCCAATTTAACCCTCTCCAGGATGAATCTGTTTGTTTTCTTGGCAGTCCATGGTACATTCAATACTCTTCTTCAGCACCACAGCTCAAAGGCATCAATTCTCCTTCTATCCTCCTTGATCATTGTCCAGCTCTCTGAGGCATAACAAGTGATTGCAAAGACCATGGCCTGTATCAGACGCACCTTAGTCTCCAGAGTGACACCATTGCTCTTCAGTGCCCTGGAGAGGTCCCTAACAGCAGACTTTCCCATCGCAATACATTTTTTTATTTCCTGGCTACTGGTGCCAAGAGTGTTGACCATGGAGCCAAGCTGACTAAAGTTGTTAACAATCTCAGTCTCTTCACCATCCACCCTGATGCTGCCAATTGATCTAGTGGTGAGAATCTTTGTCTTTTGGACATTGAGCCTCAATCCATACTGAAGGCTGCAGTCCTTGACCCTCTGCAGCAGGTGCTTCAGATCCTCCTCAGTTTCAGCAAGCAGGGTTGTGTCATCTGCATAACGCAGATTGTTGATAAATCGTCCACTAATCCTGATGCCACATTCCTCCTCATAGAGCCCAGCCTCCCGGATGATCTGTTCTGTATACAGGCTGAAAAGGTATGGAGACAGGACACATCCCTGACATTCACCCTTCCCAATTTTGAACCATGCAGTGTTTCCTTGTTCTGTTCTGATGGCTGCCTCTCAGTCGAAGTATAGGTTTCGCATTAGCACAATCATGTGTTCTGGGATTCCCATTCTTCTCAGAGTCAGCCACAGTTTGTTATGATCCACACAGTCAAATGCCTTTGCATAATCAATGAAACACAGATAGACATTCTTCTGGTATTAGACTGTGGAAATAATCCAACTTGTGGCGGGGGCAGGGTGGGGGTGTAGAATCAGAGGAAACAGATATTCAAGTGGTCATAGGAGTTGCACGGGCAATCCACCAGTTGCTCAAAAGGGAAAAAGATGGGCAATGTCCTCACATGTGATTTACAGCCTCTGAAAACCCTGTGGAGGGCCAGCTATGGGTCAGCTTAACTTGAAGGCATTCAACAATATTCACATGGAAAGCTGTTATCAACACTCTAAAAGGTAACACCGTAGAAGGTGCCACGTAGAGTAGACCAGTGCTCACCCACAGCCCAATGCTCATCCATACAGCTCAACTTTCAGCCAAATTACAGACAGGCCTGTAAGATGACCACTAACACAGGTGGACACTCACTCCTCAGATTAACCAACCAGATAAAGGTTTAAAAGCATCATTTGCCCAAAGACAATAGCCTGGAAGGCAGAAGGGGACAGAGAAGGGTTGATGGAAATGAGAAGAATGAGGAGGCAATGGCAATAATGTGATTACATGGCAGTATTGTAATTAAATGTCATAAAATGAATGGCTGAATGAAAAACTAATTTGCTCTTTAAACTTCTACTCAAGTCACAATCAAAAACAAAACAAACGAGATCCTAAGGAGCAGGTTCTACTGGACACTTCCAGGGCCACCATGAGTTGGATTCAATTCTAGGCAAACTGGTCTGATTTCTTTTGCTTGGGTTTTTTTTTGTGAACCTTGGAGAAGGAATACAATGTTGCTATCTTCACTTTCCCCCTAAAGCTCCTGCTTAACCAACTTTAATGGGTCTTTAGTTCATCTAGTCCATTTAAGCACTGAGCCCAGACACAATGTCACAAGAAATTTCATAGTTTCCTCTTGGTTTCCGGAGGCTCCCTAGAGCTCATCTTCCCAGGGCAGTGTGGTACAGAACCAGCAATTCAGGAAGGAAGGTGCCAGAATGGGTGATGAGAAGCCTGATTTCTCATACACACACAGTCCATACACCTCACGGTGTCCCTGATGTCACTGCATGACTTCTAGTGTCTCCTGGCAGCACACAGAGGCAGCAGACACAGACCTACCAGGAAAAAGTAAAACTGAGATTCCAGAACTTAAGCTCCTAATCACTGCTCTCTGCGGAGTCAGACACCACTCCTCAGCTGGACCAGCCTAGAAATAAAGTGAAGAGAGAAAAGAAGGAGCTGCCCTGTCTGAGCATCAAGGAGAAGACTCAGAATAAAGCATGGTTTCCAAAGAATCAGTGTCTCCACCAGGATCCAAATGCAGGCACTGACAAGGGAAGGTGGGCATGGGGCTGCGGACTCATCAACAACCGTCACATGCAGACGGCACCGCGGAGCTTGTCTGCAGAACGTGAAGAGGATCAGACTACAGCCTTCAGTACGGTCTACACCTCAACATCGAGGCCAAACTCCTCAGAACTGGCCCACATCACGATGAGTACAAATGACTGAGGCTGCCCTTGTTCGTAGATCCACAATCAAGGCTCACGGCTGTGGCAGTCAGGAATTAGTTCTCTATTGACTTGGGCAAGTGTGCTGCACAGGACCTGTTTAAGGTGTTCACAAGGAAGTGTATCACTTTGAAGACTAAGGTGAGCCTGAGCCAAGCCGTGGTATTTTCAATCACCTCACACAGATGAGAAAGTTGGACATATATAAGCCGAATGATTCATGCCTTTGAATTTTGATGTTGGTAAAACTACTGACTCTCCCATGGGCTGTCACAAGAAGTCCAACCAGGATGCTCTTCAGATGTGACAACTGGCCAAGTTAGCAGCAGAGCCAGGCCCTGGAGAGGGACAGCACGCTTGGTGTGACTGCACTTGCCCTGCAAACAACTCAGCCTCTCTCGTCAGCTCCCTGGAGCATGTGCAGCACTGCAAGGAACCTCACGTCAGCTCCAACCCCCAGCGACCTCCAGCTCCAACTCCCAGTGACCTCCGTTCAACAGGACAGAGACTGCGGGACTGCTGCCTCACCCGCACAATCTCTGCTGAATCTAAGGTGCCATGTCCTGAATGTTTCCCAACCCCAGAGCCTCCCCTTCCAGCGCCCCATCAGCAGATGTTCCCCCACTATCCACAGGGGTTTCAGGGGCCCGTGATGTCTGTAGTGGGTGGTCAGGCCGGCTTCTTAGTCTGGTGGTCCTGCTGGCATTGAAAATGCAATGACATAGCTTCCCACAGCACAGCAGTATGCCTGCTAAGCCAGCACTAGACTGACGGGGAAGGTGGGGCGCCCTGTGTGCGTGTCACTTCCATCCAAGGACGATAATCCCTTCTGAGTGATACCTTATAAAGAATTGTGCATCTCCAGGGAGGTGAGCCCATGAACAGCAGGGACGGTAGGAGCCTCCTGGAGTGGATACCTCACAGTGCACCAAGCCATGAGACGTGGCTGGTCTGTGGAGTCCTCTGTTCTGTGACATGTGGTGATGGCAGTTCAAGGACACTAACACTCTCCCAGCCTCCTGCCTAGATGTGATTCTGCAATATCTCCTCATAACTCCTCTCAGAGAGAACCCTGCGGGAAATGAGAGGACAGAGCCTCGTGAGGCAGAGAAATTGGACTTTGTTCTCAAGGCCAGAAGCCTCGATCCTTGAAACCACACAAGCTCTGTGACCCAGGGCTTAATCTCACCATCCAGGGGCTAAGTGTCACCTGCAGCCCCCTTACAGGTGGTGCTCACACCTGCCAGGTCTGCATGACCATGCAGCATAATCTTCCTGAGGACAGTTATAAGGAAAGCAGCAGCAGCCGCCCACAGAGGAAGGGGTCAGAGGAAGGGCTCCAAGTCGTTCTCTCTGCCCTGAGTCCTCACGCTCAGCACGTACAGAGAAAGTGCACCCAGGACCACAGAGGGCAGGATGCCCCGGGGTGAGGGTGCACTAGGAGGACGGGGATCAGACTGGGGCCATGGCTCCATCTGAGGGAAGGAGACCAAGAAACACGGAGCGGAAAGGTGAGTCGTGCAACCTCACAGGAAGGGGTGCTCTGAAGTGGTTCTTTTTATAGGAAAGAGGGACTCTGTTGAGAAGAATATGGGGAGGAGGAAGGAAGGAAAAGTGAGGGGGAAGGAGTAAAAGAAGAGGGAGAGGGAGGAGGAGAGGAAGAAGAAAACAGGAAGTGAGGGAAGGGGAGAGGAGAAGAGAGAGAAAGGAAGTCAGGAAAGGAAGAGAACAGGGAGAGAAGGGGAGAAGAGGGAAGACAAGACTAGGAAAGAGAGAAGAGGAAGGGGTGGGGAAGGAGGGGATGGGAATACAAAGGAAAGGAGGGGAGGGAGAAAAGAGTGGAGAGGAGGGGAGGGGAGGAGAGGGAGGGGGAAAGGGAGGGAGGGGAAGGGAAAGGAGTGAGGCAAGGAAGGCAGGAAAGGAAAAAGGAAGCAGAAGAGGAGACAATTTAAAAAAAAAAAAGAAATAAAGAAAGTGAAAGCGTCCCAGCTTGACCTCTACTTTTGCCCTATTTTTTCCCTTTGCATTTTCCCATGGTCGAAAGGGGAAACACTTAGCCTAACCGACAGAAATCTGGCAGGGCTGGCCAAGAATGTGACACAGACATGAAGCACAGACTTACAGACTGGCCTCTGACCGAGAGACAATGTATCTATAACAAAGATATACATTTATTTATATAGTTATACAATTAATGCAAAAGAGCTGGGGGAAGAGAAAGGGAGAAAGCATGAGTCTGTCTGTCTATCTCAAGGGACAAGATAATTAGAAAAAGAGATTAGTGTGCGTTCTGAGAGTTAAACTGAGGCCCATTGCTCAAGTCCATTAACTAAATGAATTTTTAAAACAACCTCCAACAGTGTTCCAGGGCTGCTGAAATCTATAACTGCTCCCAATTAACCCACTGCCTCTGGGAAGACAAAGCCCGAGGGCTGACTGGCACACACAGCCCTCTACCAACACCCAGCTACCTACAGAAGAGACTTCCCCGTGAGCCGATCCCATTGAAATTCAAAGTACATAGAAGGAAAAGCCAAATGAGTATCTCCATTTAACAGCCAGAGAGAAAAAGCAAAGGGTTATGCACCCCCCCGATGCATGAGAAAGGCTAGAGTGCTCCGCTTACCCATTGAAAGGCTGGAGAGCTGAGGCTACCCAGAAGTCCCTCAGAAGAAAGGCCTGGCAATCTACTTGAGAAAATCAGGTACTGAAAACCATATGGAGTGTGTTCTAGTTTGACACACGGGTCACCATGTGTCAGGGGCGACTTGGTGGCAACTGTCTCTGTGTGTTTTCCTCTCACCAGGCATACACAGATTCTCAGCTCCAGAGGCTGGGCTCTCCCTAAGTGCCTCACTGCCAGGTCGATCTGGCAGGGACAGTCTGCACTGTGGCCTCTCCTGCTACGTCCCTCCCACACACACAGCCTCTTAGAAACTGGAGTTTTCCACATCACTGTGGCCTCATAAAGAATGGAAGGTCATTTTAAAGATTATAAACACAACTAAACGAAAACAAACAAATACCCACACCACTGCCATCAGGTTGGTTACAGCTCAAAGCTGTCCCGTAAAACAGAGCAGGCTTCTAATTCTGTAAATCTTCACAGGAGGAGATGGTAACAAGTACCAAGCTCGGCTCAGCACGGCACGCCTGCTCGGGTAACTGCTGTCCATCTTCCAATTCCCCTCATGCTCATGTGAGGTTTTTACAGATGGGCAATGGAGGTGAGGAGAGGCTCAACCGGGGTCCACATGGTACGAGCAGTGCCCAGATCTAAACCAGCCAGTGGCCCCAGAGCCGGACATGTCCCACAGTGAAAAGCCACTGGACAGAGGCCATAATCTCAAACTGCCATTCACTTGTGTCTCCAAGCACGTGGCCTCACTATTCCATGTCAACTTCTGCATACACCTTGTGTCAAAAGCTGCTGTTTCAAACTACAGTGGCCCTTCTCCCACATCTCACGTGTACCTCTCAGGGCCTGACTGCTCTCCTCACATCACCCAAAAATCTCCTGTGAGAATTTACTTCTCCAGTACCACTGCCAAGTGTGGAGGTTCAAGTGTGCAGCGGTTGGATTCTGGAAGACGCTTTCTCGAGGTTAGGACTGCAGAGTCCCACACGTGTGTTGTTCAGGGACTCGGCTGCTGACCGTCAGCTGGCCGTTTGAATCTGCCCAGCCTCTGAGGGAGAAGAGACATGGTGGTCTCCTATGAGGGTACAATCTAGAAATCCCTCGGGGACAGCACTGCTTGGCCACACAGGGTCACTTAGCTTTGGAATCATCATGACAGTATCTGGCAACAGAGCCTGTGAGTTCTGCGGCAGTAGGAGGCCCCCTTACCTCCTTGTCTCTCCAAGTAACAAGGCCCTTGCTGTGCTTTAAGGAATCCTTAGAAACTGGGTGACAGCAGGCGTTGTGTGGATACCTGAGGCATCACAAGGACAGAGGCAGTGGTGCTGGGGAGAGGGAGCCCCAGCTGACCCTGTGGACAATGGGATGATGCTGGAAGATAGTGAGGATGGACAGAGTAAAAAGAACTTGGTGCTTTCTGGGGGGAAATGATTTTGTACCTTCAATTCCTCCTCCTGGGGTTTGCTGGTGAGCACGTGATGGTGGCAGGTGGTCCCCTCTTCACCTGGTTTTCATTTTAAACCCCTCCCTCTCCCACTTCACTGAATCCAGTGAGGATTTCTCTACAGGAAAGGTGACTCCAACAACCCTCATTTAGAATAAGTCAAGGTCGGTGAACTTTAATAAAGAAGAATCACATTTTAATTACATGCTGGGCCCTGGGTGGGGGAATTCAGAGACCTCGACCCTCACTGAGTTCATAGGAAGTAGAGACGATGCTGTTGCCAGTGGCTGTCACACTGACCCTGACTGAGAACAGCTCCTTGGGGTCTCTATTCCTATAATCTCTGGAGAACAGATTGCCAGGTCTATCTTCTTTGTAGCTTCTGGGTGAGTTTGAACCAACCTTTGGATTAGGTGCTAAAAGCAAACCACCTGTTTTTGTAATAGAAGGCAGAGCCTAGAAATAATGGCTCATCTTGGCAATGGTACTTGTTAAGTGCCATCGAGTTGAGCATGAATCATAGTGACCCTATGAATAAAAGACCTGAACCCTGTTCTATAACCATCAGTGTTTCTCTATGTTCACAGAAGTTCCAGAGGTACGTGGTTTAGAAAGTAGACACTCTTCCTGCTTCTAAACCTGACTCAATCCAGGAGGTCCACCAAACACTGTAACCGTTATGGCATTTGACACACCAGTAGTGCAGCGGTCAGCATCACAGCAATCCCAAGTTACTTCAGCAAACTGACTGTACCACTTAGTGCTGTACCACTTAGAAGAATGTTCATCATCTCAAACACAACTAACACCAGGCCGAGGGTCCTACCACCTTTTAAATACAAGGCCCGCCCACCAGGTCCTGGTTGACTCTAAACCAAGAGGTTTCCAGCCCACAGCTCATTGTTAATGAAATCCAGCAAATCCAACCAGCTCATGCCTGATTGTGCAAATATGAGCCTGTTTATCAAGACACGTGCTGAACTGTTCACAGCCCCAAAGTGGACACTATTCGGGTGACCATCAGCTCAGCTTTAACTGCCCGGGCTGTGCCTCCTTAGCCCTGAGGGCAGAACTGCCTGGGGTCCCCGAGATTGCAAAGGAGCAGAAGGCCTTCTCTTGCTCTCTGAGGCTAATGGGTTCAAACAACAGCTCCTTCAGTTAGCAGCCCAATGTTTAATCCACTATGCCACCAGGGCTTCTTCCATCGACACAGTCGTTGTTGTCTGGTGTACTGAGTCGAGTACAACTCACTGCAACCTTGTGAGCCACAGCTCTGAACCCTGACCCACCGGACATACTTGGGGCCACTGCCAGACTCACTGTCAATTGGTCTTGTTGGGAAAGTCAGCTGTCAGGGACCTCTCCAAAGTCCTGAAGAGCAATGACGCCTGCTTAAAGACCATCAACTCTAGGACGGAGAAACTGCGCTGTTACACAGCCAAAGAGATGCCAGAAACCAGGCACAGGTGTGTGATTCCCTCACACAGAGCCGCGAAGGAGCACCAAAGCCAGGAGCAGGCGGCCCAGAGATGCGTCTGGGGAGGGGGTGCGTAAGGGTCTCTTGGGAGGCTGACATTATTCGGATTCTCGATCAAGATTCTGGTTACAGGTTTGCGTTCAAAACCCGCCACCTCATAGGGAAGGCCTATCCGCTGGCTGTACTTCCCGACCCTGCAGCCGCTAGAAACCACGGCCGGGCGCACCGCACCGTCGGGTGCCCTCAGTGGAATGCAGCGGAGAGCGTCCACGTGACGACGAGGGCGGCCCCACAAAGTTCTCCGGGCGCTACCAGCCCGGCCGCCAGCTCTTCCCCCGACGCCGCAGGGCTGCAGCCTCCGGCCTGTCCGAGTGCGCGCACGTCGGCGCCTCCCGCCCCAGCACCCCGCAGGGTCGACCTCCGTCCGCGGTTCACGTCGCACCGACAGTGTAGGAAAGAACAAATGCACGAGAGAGCAGCCGAAGGGCAGCTAAGTGCCATCTCGTCCGAAATCCAAGTCGGATCAAGTCATGAATTAAAAATGAGGAGAGACGCGGGGATTTCCAACCCATCGCCCAGCGGGGTGAGGGCGCGCACGGGTGACTCCGCGGCTGCGGGGGGCGGGGGTTGCCCGCGCTTCTCAGTTTCAGGCGCCGGGTCCCCCGACACCTGGACGCACCGACCAAGCCGAGGAGCCGCGCCAGGTGCAGGGCGCGCGGGGGGCGGGGGCGCCCGATTGTTCTCGCCGCCGCGCTGGGCCCCCGCCCCCACCACCCGGAGGCACCGCTCTCGGTGACCTGCACGTCTCCGGGGCACAGCGGCCTCCAGAAGTTTCCAAGAAACCCAAGTGGTGGGGGACAGGCCGTCACGGAAGGTGGCCTAGCCAGCAGAGTCCCCACGGGGGTGCAAGGCGAGCGGGTGCTCGGAGGGGCACGGCTGCCCAGGAGCGCCGGGCCCCGGGTCCATCCCGGGTCCGCAGAGCGCACGGCCTCCCGCCTGCCCGGCCCCCCCGCCTGCCCAGCCCAGGCCTGGCCATCTGGGTCTGGAGAGGCCGCCCGAGGCCACCTGCCGCTCTGCGCTGGGGATCAAGGGGTCCTGACCCCAGTCCCGCCTGCGGAACGCGGCCTCGAACTTCCCAGGAGGCACCTCGGAGAGGCCCCCGCAGCCGGGCAAGGGGCGGGCCGAGGTCCCCAGACCGGTGCGCCCAGACCCCTCGCCGGCCAGCCCCGCCGCACATCCCGGAGACGCAGCCCCGCGCGCCGCCCTGGCTCCAGGCGCCGAGCCCGGCCCCAGCCCCCTCCTCGGGTCCCCCTGGCTCCCCTGGGTCACCCCGCACCGCGCAGAGCCTGTGGGCTCGGCGGGAGGGCGCGCAGCCCGGACCCCGCAGGAGGCACCGCGCGCCCACTCACCTCCGGACGCCGCTACAACCTGCACCGCCCGCCCGCTCGGCGCGCGGAGGGCTCGGAGGGGCGGGGCCAGACAGGGGGCGGGGTATGTGGGGCGGGGCCACACTGTGGGCGGGGAGGGGAGGGGCCAAGAAGGGCGGTACATGATGGGGCGGGGCCCAAGAGGGGCGGGACCGTGGTACGGGGCGGGGCCACGACAGGGGCGGGGGTGGGGCCGGAGCCAAACCTCCAGAATGGGACCCTGGCTCCCCGGGGACGTGGTACCCGCTGCAGAGTTGGGGAACCGGGAGCCCCGAAGCCCCGGGAGGACGAAGACGGCTGGGCGCTGTGTCCTCCAGCCCGGGTAGCGAGGACCCGCGGCGGGCCCTGAGCCTCGGCACCCCCCGCCCTGGGCGTCGCGCCTTTGTAGTGGTGCCGGGCGGCCCATTGCGCCTGCGCGCCGCTGGAGCCTTGGAGGCCTCGGGGTCTCGCCCGCGCCCTCGGACCCGGGCCGCCGCGTTCCGCCCGGCGCGCGCCTCTGTCTCCACGGACCCTCCTGGCCAGGGCTGGGCACGGGGGCTGCCACGGGGCACCCCAGCCCTGCACGCGGCCGGGGAGGGTCCTGCCGAGGTCTCCGCTGCCCGAGCTGCCCGCGCCCACGCGCCTGGGGCGCACGAGCTCTGCAGCGCGGACCGGCCGGCGCGCACAGAGGCTGCTGGAGAGACGCCGCCTGGGCAGCCGCAGCCCTGCCTCGGGGCGCCAGTGTGTGGTAAACGGGGACCACGGGGTCACTCGAGGTTTCAGATTATTCAAATAAACAGAGAAAGAACTTGGGGGAGTAGGGCCAACCTTGTTAAACAAAAGCCGAGTCCGAATGCCCTTGAGTGGAGAAGCAACATAGGTGCTCCTCGTGATCTCGTGGTAAGGAGCTGAGCTGCCAACCCAAAGCCTCAAATGTCGAATCCACCAGCTGCTCAGTGCAATGAACTGAAAAAGGAATCCTGGTGGCACAGCAGTTAAAGCCTTCAACCGCTGACTGGAAACCCTACGGGCCAGTTTGAGTCACTTTACCTCAACAGATTTGGGGTTTGTTTTCTAAGAAGGTACAGGCCAGTTTGAGTTCCCCAGTAGCACCAGGCAAGACACACCTGCTGACCTGCTTCCATAAAGGTGGAGATTGTGTGCTGTCAAGTCTGAACTGGTTTTCAGAGGCAGTAAATCACGGAGGAGTTCACTCACCCTACCCTGAGCAGCTGGTGAATTCGAACCATGTGCCCTTGGGACTGCAATACAGCCAGCTTCTTATTCCTAGGCCACCAAAGCTCCTCCATAAAGATTTACAGCCAAGGCGACCTCAGTTTACCTAAAGGTTACAGCCAAGAAATCCCTGTGGGACAGCTCTAGGCAGGCTCTCCCTTGTCTCAAAGATTGGATCTTAGACTAGCCCTACAAATCCCTCAGGTCTCACCCTCTGCACCGATCAGCCGCAGCCTCCCTGTCCAGACACAGGGAAGAGAGCGGAAGGGAAGGCCTGCCCGCTGCACACAACCCACAGCTCAGCACACAGCCCACGGCTCAGCCCACAACCTACAGCTCAGCACACAGCCCAACACATGGCCCATGGCCCAGCTCACGGCCCATGGCCCAGCGCATAGCCTGAGCAGGCTGGTGAGCCACTTAGGGGTAAATGCAACAGAGTGGAGGGAATGGACACAGCAAAGCGGCTTCTGTGTCAGAAAACATGTAAGAGGTTTATTAACAGGGTCTATAAAGCAAGTCCCTTGCTGCCCAGACCATGGGGTGTCCACGGAAAGAAGTGGAAAAAGACTAACCTGGAGGAGGGACATGATGTCCACCATACAGGGTGGGGGTGGGAAATGGGGAGATGCTGCTGAATGGAAACCCCTTCGCTCCATCCACTTTCACCAGACCACAATAAAGAATATGCAGAAGATCTTTATGGAAGCAGACTGCGACATCTTTCTCCCACCGAAAGATGGGTGGGTTTGAACTGCTGACCTTTTGGTTAGTAGCTGAGCACTTTAAGAAAGGAGGACACAATTGATTTTGACCTATAACATAGGCCCCCCTGACTCCAGTTCCTGCTAACAAGTGTTTGAAAGATGAAAGCTGCTAGCATTCACCTGTTTTCTTTTTAAAAATAGGTGCAGAAGAGGGAGCTCTGGTGGCCGAGTAGCAAGAAGCTGCACGGCAATCCCAAAGGCACATGGATCGAGGCCACCAGCTGCTCCATGGGAGAAGGATGGGCAATCTCCTCCTGTGCAATTAACTACCTCTGAAAACCTGCTGGAGGGTCAGCTGTGGGTTGGTTACAACTGGACGGGACATAACAACAGGGGTAGAGGGAGGAATGGGAGTTGTTCAGGGCACTAACATCTAGTAATGAACAGTCGTGATGGGTGCCCAGCCCATGGACTTCGTTAATATCATTGAATTGCGCATTAGAAAATGCTGCATTGACAATGTTTTGTTACACATCTTTTACGGCAATAAAGGTTTTTCAAACTTCAGGTTCCATTAACATTAAGCTGAAACCCTGTGTGATTAAGTTTTGTGGTATTAGTTCAGGAAACTTAAGCTAAGAAGTGATTAAGAAGTCTTTATTCATAATTATATTCTTCACTACTTCATTGTCACGATTACAAAATATTTATGAAACTTTCAAAGAGAGTGTGGCAGTCAGCTGGGATGCTGAGAGGAGAGGTTAGGTGTGCAATCTAGTCCTGCAGATGCACTATTTTCAGTGCATTCACTTATTTAACAGTACTTCTTCGTGCCTACTGTGCCCAGGGCCTCGGGTTAGGCAGTGAAGGGGACAGCACACACACTCACCTTTGCCAACAAGTAGATGCCTTGTGTATGACAGAACTGTAAAGATGGTCCATGCGCACACGCGCGCGCGTGCGCGCACACACACACACACACACACACACACACACATCACTGCTATCAAGTCGATCAAGTCAAGCAAAAAATGCTTGTGTCAGCCAGGGACTTTAGAAATAAATGTAGTTCTATAAAGAAATGCTTTCTTTTAATTAATTTGTAAACTAACAGAACACCAGTGCATTGTTGATAGTTTAGAATTCCTCTGTGGTCACAGAGAAAATTCATCAAGGCTGAAGGTGGCAGTGAGTCTCCTGGGATCTTTCCTCGTGACTGATGAAGAGCCCTGTGTCATCACTCTCAGCCCTGCCCTCTGGCCTTGTCCCTCCCCAGCCCACAGCTCCCCTTGCTGTTCATGAAACACCCAACTTAACTTTCCTGCACCAGGATAGATGCTCTTCATGGTTTCCTCTTTTCCCAAAAAGCCCTGATGGCTCCAAGGATTTGAAAAGTTGGTGGCTCAAACTTGCCCGCACCCCAAGGGACACAGGTGCAGCAGTGTCTTCCCGTAAAGATTATGGCTTTGGAAATTCACTGGGGACTCCCCGTGAGTAGAGCTGACTGTATCACAGCAAGAAAGAACCTTGTGTTGGTATCAAAATAGCTCTGTTGGAATTTTAATTGTCAACTTCTTGTCCACTCATGAGCTTTACAATGATCATGCCATTATGTACAGATTTTGTCTAAAAAGATATTTCTGGAGAAGATGAGCCCATTTTAAGGTGTATTTTAGGAGCTCTGGCGGCCTAGTGGCTGGAAGCTGGGCTGCAATCTGAAGGCACACAGTTCGAGGCCACCAACTCCTCCGCTGGAGAACGATGAGCAGTCTCCTCCTGTGGGATTAACTGCCTCTGGAAACCCACCAGACCATCACCTGATGGGTGGGTTCTGACTCTACAGAACACAACAACAGGGGTCTTTTGTATTTGCTACAATGTTTCTTTATTATCCCAACAGGTCCTCACCTCAATCTCAACCCAGTAGAGTCAGAAGCAACTCATAACTGACCCTCTGGTGGATTTTCAGAGACTGTAAATCAAATCATACCCCGGGGTGGGGGTGGGGGGTGGGGGATTACCCATCTTTCTCCCAAGGAGCAGCTGGTGGGTTTGAACCACTTGCCTTTGAGTTGGTAGTGTAACTCCTTACCCAGTAGGCTACCAGAGATTCCCAGCCAAAGAAGACATATGAAGATTATACAGAAACAACAAAAGCTCTAAAAACAGAAGATATTTTAGCCTAATAAAGAGATAAGCCAGATCATATCAGATGAAACGTTTCTATGGCTAGCTTAAGAGTCTGTCTAGTGCCCCCTCAGAAACCTGGACAAATATTGACTTACCTATCACACCAGGAAACTCAGTGAAGCAAATGATATTTCATAATGAATTAAATGAAAGGACTTCCTTTATTTACTCTGGAAAAATCTACTCATTTTCGTCCTGCAGACACAGAGGTACTGTGTGGGAGAAGGTCACACCGCTCATTCCAAGTTTGTCCACTTCTACCTGGAACTGTTCATTAAAATCTTGCTCATCTGAAAGTGCCAATTTACTAGTTGATAGAGTACCCAGCAAAGGTCTCATTAACCTTGAATTTTCTTCAAAACAACCAAACAGACCAGTGATTCAGCTAAACTTGGTGGTTTGGCAATAGAATTCTCCCTTACCAAGAAGGAGACCTAGGTTCAAGTCCTACCAAAGGAACTTCAAGTGTAGCTGCTACCTGTCTGTCATTGAAATTTCACATGCTGCTTATAGTGAACAAATTCCTCCTTCCAGAGCAATAGAGGCATTATGATAGACAGAGGAGAGATTGGAGTTGTCAATGATTTTGTCTTGCTTGGATCCACAATGAACATCCCTTGGTGCCAGGAGTCCAGGGATCAGTAGATGTGCTGCAATGAGAAAGTCTACTATCAAGGACTCCTGCAAGTTGCTGATGAGCAAGGATGTCAGTTTACAGACTAAGGTGCACCTATTAAAACCATCGTCTTTCCAATTACTTGCCAAGCTTCTGACAGACAATGAATACAGGTGACAGAAAAGGAATTGATGCCTTTGAGCTGTGGTATTGGAAAAGCATGCTGGATACCCCAGGCACTGCCAAAAGAACAGATATGTCTCGGAGAAAATGCAACCCGGGTGCTCCTTGGAAGCAAAGATGCTGAAACTACATCTCATATTTTGGGCATGTTGATAGAAGGGTCCAGCCTTTGTAAATGATATCATGCTTGGAGAGGTGGAGAGTCAAAGAAAGAGATAAAGACCTTAACCAAGACAGACACAGCGACTGCAGCAATGGGCTGCATGCTCTGAGAGATGATAAGGCCCGTACAGCAGCAGGCAAGGTCTAGATCCATTGTTCACAGAGTTGATGTGAGTCATGGTCAATTCAAAGGCACCTGACAACAATACAATGCAGGTGTCAGGGAAGCTTCTAGAGGAAGATGAACCAGGAACAAAGGCCTGATGGACTTCTGAAACTCAGAGAAAATCTTGTAGATCACAAGGTCCAAAGAGGGTGACAGCAAGTCCCCTGGCAGCTGATTCCATGGCAACCAAGAACAGCAACAACCACAGCCAGTGCTCAGGACCACATCTGCGTCCCCAGCTGGAAAGCACCGTGCAAGTCTGTGCAATTAAGGGGAGAAAACCCAGCAAAGTTGAGAAAGTTGCTAAAACACAAACTAAGATTATCTCCCTCCTCTCTGAGTCTGTTCACTGGCAGGGTGGCACTCCCTACTTCTGTCCCCCCAACACATCCAAGACCCTGGGCCCTTCCTTACTGCTGGAACGCACAGCAGATTCCTTCCAGCCAGATTGCTGTCAGATTTCAGAAGCTCTGAAGCAGGTCCTTATCTTGAAAAAGGAGAAACCTTTCACCTCGAGATCCCTTTAAACCGTAACACTAAAACCATCTATGGGGCCTTCCCGCTCGCTTGAACTTTTAAAAAATTCTTGTGGTAAAATAGGTTTAAGAAAAAATATTGATCATTTGAATATGTGCAGTCAGTGGTGTTATTTATATTATACACTATGAAAAAGTACAGGATGTTCCTTAGGAAAGCCGTGGATACTCCATGGGCAACAAAAAAACCAAACAACTCTATACCGAAACAAATGTGTCCAGGATTCTTCTGAGGCAAGGACAGTGAGACTCCATGTAGGCAGGAGAGACCAGTCCCTGGAGGAGAAGAGGGTCCGAGAAAGAGAGGGAAGCCCTACGGGAGATGGGTTGACATGATGAGATCAAGCACCAGTGCTGCGCTCATGAGAACCCTCCCCGGCCACATTGCTCACCAAGGGGCCAAGGGGACCTTGTACGTCAAATGAAAGAGTGTCATCTGTCACATTCAGACACATTTCTGAGTGTGGGGAGCACTTTATGCACCACTTTGGGTTTCTACTGACCAGAAGGGAAGATGTTAATTTGCTTTTCATGTATCTCATTTTTATAAGGAGGCTATTAGATTAATGAATATGAATCAGGTCTTACACTCTCCGTACAAGTTACTGATCTGAAACTTTAACGCGCATATTAAATCATGATGCTACGTGTCAATTTGCTGAACCCTGTACCACTTGTGTGTCAAATAATAGTTACCCATGGTGGGTGGTGTTTGGTGGAGCTCTCAGATTAAGACAGGCTGGGAAGCAGGAGTGGCAGCCACTTCCTGAACTACATGCCTCTGGAAACCCTATGAACTTAGAGAAATGCCGGGAGTTATAGAGCAGGTTCAGGTCTCGTGCTCAACTCAAGAGCAGTCATCATCATGAACAACAACAAATATCAATTACCATGTTGCATAAAATTGTTGTTGTTAGGTGCCAGCGAGTCGGTTCTGACACAGTGTCCCTCCCAAGTGCTTCACCCTCCTCATCGCCTGGGCTGTGCGGGGCCCAGCAGGGTCCGTCCATCTCTTTCTCCTTTTTGTTGACCTTCTTTACCAAGCATGACGTCTTTCTCCAGGGACTGGTTTCTTTTGATATCATGCCCAAGTTCATGAAATAAAGATTTGTCATCCTTATTTTTAAGAATTCTGGCCACACTTCTTTCAAGACAAATTTGTTGATTCTTCTGGCAAACGGTGATATAGCTAATATTCTCAACCAGCATCATAATTCAAAGGCACTGCTTCTTCGCCCTTCCTACTCATCGTCCACCTCCTGCATGTGTGTCAAGTAATGGAAGATAACATGGCTGGAGTCAAGTGCACCTTAGTCCTCAGTGACATCTCTGCTTCTGCATTCCAGGAACAGGCCTGTGGCAGATTGATTTCATGACTGCTGCTTCAGTGGGAGCTGATTGTGATACTAGTGAAATGAAATCCTCGACAGTTTCATATAAGTTCATTGTGATGTTCTTGTTTGTCCAATTGTGAGGATTTTTGCAGTCTTTGATTTTGATCAGTAAGTGCTTCAAATTTCAGTAAGCAACTTAGTGGACCCTGATGAGTCTTTCCCCGTCCTGATACCACATTCTTCTTCACATAGTCCACCTTCTTGAACTGTTAGCTCAGCATACAGATTGAATATGTAGAGTTGGAGGATATGATCCTGATGCACCTTTCCTGACTTGCAACCACACGGTTTCACCTTTCTCTGCTCAGCTCACTGCCACTTGGTCTTACATCCAGGTTCCAGATGATCACAGTGCACTTCCCATGCTTTGCAATGTTGTCCATAATTTGTTCTTATCTACAGAGTAGCATGACTTTGCATAACCAATAAAACACAGACAAACCTTTTTTAAGTAATCTCTGCTTTAAACCAGAATCCATCTGACATCAGCAATGATATCTTTCATTCCAGGAACATCCTCTTCTGAATCTTCTTTCATTTCTGTCAGTCCCATCAGGTGATTCTACTATTGTTGAACTATTGTCAACAAAATTTTATTTGCATATAAACTTAATGATACTGCTTGACTATGTCCATGTTTTCTTGTGTCACCTTTATTCGGCACACGTGTGGATCGCCTCCTGCTGGTCGCCCAGTCACTGCCTTCCAAAGTTCTTGACACAGCTGGGTGAGTTCATCCAGAGTTATCTTCCTTTGGAGAAGCGTGGGGGTTGGGGGCCATCCCTCACATGTGATTTACAGTTTCTGAAAACTGGCTGGAGGGTCAGCTAGGGGTCAGTTCTGACCAGAAGACAATGAGCTGTGTTTGTTGAGTTGTTTTTCACCAATGGCATCGGTAATGTTTGGGTTTCTTCCTTCAATACACTGACTCTTAATTATCTTCTGAAATGATTGAATGTTAACTGATTCTTTTTGATACAATGACTCTGCTTCCCATCTGCCCACATTGCTCAATATTTTGCCCCTAGAATCCTTTCATACTGCAAGTTATTGTTGTGTACCATCAAGAAGGAACAGGCCCACAGTAGGCCCTCCAGCAGATTTTCAGAGGTTATAAATGACAGAAGAGGAGATTGCCCAGCCTTCTCCCATGGAGCATCTGGTGCCTTTGCGATTGCTGCACAGCTGCTTACCGCTAGGTAACCAGAGCTCCCTACTTGAAGCCTGAATTATTTTTTTTCCCCTTTAGTTCTTTCAGCTGGAGAAATGTTAAGCATGGTCTTCCCTTTCTGTTTTTCTAACACGAGGATTTTGCACATCTCATTATCATCTTTATAAGATATTAGCTTCCAATTAAACCAATAACAAAGAGATGTCATCCTTTTTTCATCACAAAACCAAAATCACACCCTGCCCCTTGCCAGAAAATGACTTAAACTCAGGGCAACCTCTCTTAAGAGTGTAACTCTCCTTGGCAGGGCGGGGGCATGGATAGAACTGCTTGTTGTTTGTTTTGCTTTTGTTTTTTAAAACTGTAATTAATATAAAAGCAGTTTGCCACATCTGTCTTCCAGGAAGGGAAGATTTAAACTGCCAATCGTTAGGTCACCATCTGATTGTAAACCACTCGCAACATCCATGCTACAAAACCTGAAACCACAAGCCCACCGCATTGGGCCTGACCCACAGTGACCCTCACCTGGTTACACAGGTGTGAACATTTATAGGAGGAACTGCCCGTCTTTCTGCCCAGGCATTTCTAGTGCGTTCAACCTGATGGTCCTTGGCTACCAGTCTGATAGGAATAAAGATAAGGCTTTTGCCACAATTGAGCCTTATTTGAATTGGCTGTTAGAAATTAAAGTTGTAGGAAACACAAAGGAGGAGTTAGAACCTGCAAATAAAGTTTTACGATTTCATGATAAAAATGGCTTTATGGAAGTAGACGGGTGTATTGAATATATAAAATACTTCATTGTTTAACTTTTCTTTGATAGTGGGTAAAGTCTAAATTCAATAAAAAGGTGCTAGAACTGAATGAGAGGCCAGTGAACTATGATGAAAATGTGACAAAAGATGCATTCATATTGATGGGAGGGGTGAGGAGCATGGGCAACGGACACAGTGCCAAGTCTGGGCTCCGGTCCCCACAAGGTGTGCAACCTTACATAATTTACTTCATCGTTTTAGACCCTTGGTTTCCCTTCTGTAAAATGAGAATAATAACAATGAAGAAGAATAATAAATAAAATAACAATAATATCAGCACATTGTTATTGCCAAGTGGCAGTGAGTTGACTGATTTACAGCTGCCCCACAAGCAACAGATCAAAACCTTGCCCTGTGGCAGCCTCACAATTTCTGTCATCTCGAGCCCATCACTTGCAGTTTCTGTGTCAATCCATCTTATTGACGGCCTTTGTTTCCTTTTCATATAATTGTGAAAATGACAAGAGTTAACATAGCAAAATATTTAGCCTGGGCCTGCCATGTATAACACACGCATGGAAAGGAATTAACACATGACTATCACTATTGTCATTACTCAAGGAGACAAACATCAAATTAAGGTTACAGAGAGCTGAAGACAAAGATCAAATTTAGGTTACAGAGAGCTGAAGATGTGTCCAACCTCTGCTGTGTCCTGTCTGTGTTGTTTCCCCTAATTATGTGTCATTTAGTGAGACCATGAATCTCAGTGTTGTGTAATTATCCTCCAATTTGGCTTCTGGTGTAATTGTCCTCTGTGTTGTAAATACTTGCCTCTATGATCCTGATGGGACAGGTTTAGAGGCAGTATGCTAGCAATGTGGAATGTCATTTACAAAGTTAGCGAGTTCCTTCAGTCACTCTCTTTTGAGACACAAAAGAGATTAGACAAGTGAGCAGAGATAGGGGAGACTTACTGCCTCTTGCTGTCACCAACAGAGAGGAGCAGGGAGCAACTTGCATCGTTTGGGTCCAGGGTCCCTGTGAGAAGAACCTTTTAGACCCATAGGATGGTTAATGGCTGTCTCCCAGACTGCCCGAGAGAACTGCATAACCTGTTGATCAAGTATCTGCACATGAGAGACTGACCAATGACTTTTAGAGTTTAAATTCTTTCCCTTATAAGAAATGGAAAACTCCAAGTCAAACTGGCTTAAGACAAAGGTGAATTTGTGTTAACAGCAAAGTTGAGGGGAAATACCAGCTTCAGGTTTGGCCCAATCAAGGCTCTCCATCTCTTACCTTCTACCACAAATGAAATAAGCTAACGAGCTTTAGTGGTGCAGTGGTGGAGCACTCAGCTCACTGAATGCCTGGCAGTTCAAACCTACCAGCCTCCCTGCTGGAGAAGGATGAGGCCGTCTTCTCCCGCAAACATTCACAGCCTTAGGAAGCCCAGTAGGCAGTTCTACTGTGTCCTATAAGGGAGTCGCTGTGAGTCCAAATAAACTGAATGACAACAGAAAAAGTAAGGCAGACAAGAGGGGACAAATAGTGCTTGACTGTGTGAATGTGAAACACCTAGAATAAGCAATAAATGGAGACTAAAGTCATTGGCTCTTGGGGGCTGGTGGAGGAGGGAATGGGGAGGGATCACCGGAAGGCCTTGGAGTTTCTAGGGAGACAGAAGTTTTTGAACAAGCAGTGGTGCTGGTTGTACAATATGGCGACTATAATTGGTGTCACCGGTTCTCCCCTGAGACTCGAGCTCCCTGGCATGGGATAGGCTCCCACCCATCGAGGTTCCCAGGCTGTAAATTTAGGGAGAGGAGCTTGCTTGCTTCTCTCTCTGGAGAGATAGGTGGATTCAAACTGCTGGAGATGCCTTTTGGTTAACAGTGAAATACGTCATAGACTAAATGTAAAATATTTTTTATCGTAACAAAGACATTTTTTAAAAGTAACGAGACCAAAAGATAGTCTCTTGAAGGAGATGAACCCCCATTCTCTAAGGAATTGACAGTAGAGGTGCACAGATAGATCAGCTTCTTCTCTGGGCACTCTTCTCTGGGAAGTATGTCGCCCTTCCTGCTGTGCTGAGTCCAGGTACTGCCCAGTGACCAGTGGCCTTGTAGGCAAGACCTAGGCAGGGTCCAGTGGGAGGGGCTCACCTCTCTGTGAACCCCAGGGACCTGTCCTGCACCTTCTACCCAGTGTCCTCTTATACACTTTACCACCCTTCTCTCTTTATCTTTTGGGCTTGATTCTGAGAGCTCATGACCACGGGCTCAGGGGAGATGAGGTAATGGGCTGCATTGAAGGGCATTGCTCTACTTACCTGATTTCCTAGGGTGTTAGAGAATCAGTTGTGATTAACAAACTCCTAATTGTTAGAGAATGGGGAAGAATCAACTAAGTATCCAGGCTGCCTCCTAGCAGCCAAGCAGGGCACTGAGTGAGCTACATTGTTGCTCTTTTAATCCTCACCCTCAGCGGGTGTTGGTTGGAGCATCTTGTTACTTGCTGCTTACCCATGAGGACACTGTGGCTTGGAGAACTTACCTTAGGCTACACAGGATGTACAGGAGATAATGGGACTGGTGGCCAGGTCTTAGTTTGCAAGGTGTGAACTTCAAACCGCCTGACTTATTACCTCTGACAAGACTACTAGGACCTGAGTGATTTTAACAATGTTCTCTCAGCTACTAACTGAAAGGTTGGTGGTTCAAATCCACTCATCTCGGATGCTTCAGAAGAAAGGTCTGGCAATCTCATGAGAAATCTGTTGAGGACCCAGTGGAGTCTGGTTCTACTTTGACAAGCATGGGGTTGCCTTGCCTCAGAGCTCTTTGATTAAGAAGGTGAAAAGTCTAGGGTGATTGCAGGAGCCTTGGCGAGGAGGAGTTGATGAGGAAGGCACGCCCCAGGCCCACCTGCAGAAGGGGGAGGAGCCAGCACCAGGATTTGATGATTTGACATGTGGGCTGAGCTCTTGTGGGTGTGTGCTGTCAGCCCACCTGCTGCTCTTCACACAGATGGCGCCACGATAGTGATGCAGCTACTATTGATGAGCTCTAACTCCCTTCATCTTCTCCAGTTCACCTCTCTGTCTGCTTTCAGCTCTCCTTAGAGTAAACCCAAGTGTGTCCTGCCTCTCTGTGACCTGCTGTCTCCAAAAGGCTTTTTTTTTTACTTCAAGTCTCTGAAAGGGAACTGGAGTCTGAAACTCAAAAGGTAAGAACTTGCTTAGCATTTCTAAAATGGAACTAACTGAAAACCAAATTCAAGCCTCGAGTTGCAATATTGAAAGATGCTATGGGCAAAATCTTGAACAATCCATGGAGCATCAAATAAAGGAGGAAGGAATACGTAGTCACTGGTCCAAAAAGAATTTGCCAACACTGAAAAATTTTAGCAAGTATGATAAAAAAGCCGATGGTAATAAAGAGGGGAAAAAATTAAGCTGAAATGAAGACATTGGCAAAAATAAGGCACCAGGAATCAGTGGTTAACAAGTGACATGTTTCAACTAACACGTGTAGCCCTGGATGTGCTCACCATTCTATGCCAAGAAAATTGGAAGACAGCTGCCTGGTTGGCTGACTGGAAGAGCTCCCATTCCCAAGAAAGGTGACCGACAGAATCTAGAAATTACTGAACAACATTAATATAATGTACAAGCAAAATATTGCTAGAGATCATTCAAAACCAGCTAGAATACTACATTGACAGGGAACTGCCAGAAGTTGAAATGGGGTAGGTCCTGGCTTAGAGCAAAGAATACCAGAAGAATGACTTTTGGTGTTTTATTGACTCAGTAAAAGCATTTGACTATGTGGATCATAACAAACTATGGCTCACATTGAGAAGAATGGGAATCCCGGAACACTTAATTGTGCTCATACAAAATCTATACCTAGATCAAGAAGCTATTGTCTTAAATGTTACTTTTTGAAATGTAAAAAAAAAAAAAAAGAAGAAGCTATTGTCTAAACGGAGCAAGAGAGCACTGCATGGTTTAAAATCAGGGAGGGTGTGTGCATCAGGGATGTATCTTTTCTTCATACATCTTCAGTGTGTATGCTGAGCAAATCATTCAAGAAGTTGGATTCTATGAAAATGAATGTGGCATCAAGATTGGAGGAAGACTCATCAACAACCTGTGTTATGCAGATAGACACAACTTTGCTTGTTCAAAGTGAGGAGGTTTCAAAACATTTGCTACAGAAGATCAAGGACTACAGACTTTAAAATGGATTACATCTCAACATCAAGAAAACCTAAGTCCTTGCCATTGGACTGATAGGCAACAGCATGATTGATAAAGAACTGACGTTGTTAATGATTTCATCTTGCTCGGATCTACAATCAACACCCTTGTTACCAGCAGTCAGGAGATCAGGAGACTTACTACATTGAGAGAGTTTGCTATCAGACTTTTCCAAAATATTGAAGACTAAAGGTGTCATTCTGAAAACTAAGATGTGTCTGATTCAGGTTCTGGCCTCTTCAATCACTTGCTATGTGTCTGCGATCCGAGTGCTGGACAATGAATAAGTTGACAGAAGAATTGATGTCTTTGAGCTGTCGTGTTGTAGAAAAGTACTGAATAGACCATGGATTGCCAAAAGAACAGACCAGATATGTCTCGGGAAGAGTGAAACCAGGGCGCTCCTTGCAGGCAAAGCTAGTGAAGCTTCATCTCTCATGCTCTGGGCATGTTGCTTGGGGAGGCTGTTCCTTGGAGAGAGACATCATTATAAGAAAAGTGGAAAGTCAGCAAAAGAGAGGAAAACCCTCAACGAGATGGAGTGACACAGTGACTGCAGCGATGGGCTCCAGTGTGTCAGAAATTGTGAGGCCCAGAACAGGACAGGGTTCAGGTCTGTTGCTCATAGGGTTGCTGTGAGTTGTCTTTGACTCCACGGCACCTAACAACAACAATCAAGTCACTAGTAGTGCCCGCTCAGCCCCCTCTACCAGCCTTCAGTGTGAGGAGTTCAAAGCCAAAACCAGGAGAAACTTGAACACTTGGAGCTGAGTGAACTGAGTGAGACCAGAGGACAATTACGGTACAGGCCTGTTTCTACAAAACACTGAAAATTGGCAGATGTGTACAGACCCAAGTCGACTAGTGGTCCTAGGGGCAGGAGGGAGGAAGGTCATAGGGGATCCTTACTGAAGGGCACTGATGGTGAGATGCTGTCACTCGCTGTGACCCCATGGACAGCAGATCGAGCCACCTTGCTGACCTCTGCGTGAGGGTCCTCTGGCCGTGCTCACAGTCCCAGAGTCCAGCCTCGCTGCTCTGTTTGGAGGCTGTGCTTCTGATACCTAAGCAGGACCATAGAGAAGTCAGGCCCTGTGCACTTGGAGCTCCAGCAAGGTGACCAAAAGACAGCTGGTGGCCCGCCCACTCAGCAGCTCCTACACCGGAAGGGCCACTCCATGTCCAGAGTGGGAGGCTCCCAGCTGGTGGATACCACAGCCTGCACCAGGGCAGCCAGTGTCCCCAGCACCATGCAGAACGAGGTCAACAGGACCATCTCAAAGGGGCCTGAGCAAGTGGTGAGTGAGTGACTGCAAGGTGACCGGCCTGCAACTGCTGAGCTTCTGCTGAGGGTGGGGGTGTGGCCAGCAGTGGTGGCCAACCTGTGAGCTCAGTAACCACACCGGGCAGAACCCTGAACACTAGGAAGAGGCACCTGCTTGTTACACGTGGATTTACCACAAATTTATAAAAAACAAAGTAACACAAAGCCAACAACAAGCTCAATTCCTGGATGGAGATCATAGCTCACAATCACCAGCTGAAACGGACCTGATACATATTAACCACCGTGATATTAACCCCTGTGAGTTCTGTGAGTTCTTCTAGAAGATCGCCTTCACCTCAAAAGCTTTTCCCACCCCAAGCATTCAAACCCAGAGTCGATGTTGTTGTTAGGTGTCATCTAGTCCATGCGTGCTCACAGTGACCCTGTACAACAGAACCCTGCAGTGTCCAGCGTCACCTTCACAATCTCCGCTGTGTGCTCGAGCTGTGGCTGTGGCCACTGTGTCAGCCCCTCTTAATCAATGGTCACCCTTTGCTTTGCTGACCATCTGCCAAGCGTGATGTCCTCCTCGAAGTGTGTGGTCTTTCCTGATAACATGCCCAAAGTATGTGCGACAAAGTCTCCCCATTCCTGCTTCTAAGGAGCATAGATTGTTGTGGTGACCCTCGCTGACCCTCCAGTGGATTTTCAGAGGCGGTTAATGGCACAGGACGAGACTGCCCACCTTTCTCCCATGAAACAGCGGGTGGATTTGAACTGTGTGCCTTAGGGATGGCAGTGCTGCTCCTTAACACTAGATCAGAGCATGGACACATTCTCATGTATCCCACATTGTGCATCCACCTTGACCGTGCACATTTAGATCCATGTCACAACCTGCTTTCTAGGAAAAAGAAAGAGAATCACACTTGACTTTGAACTTCACTGATGGCCATTTGCAGATGACCTTGGCAGACAGTCCCCTTCACTCTGGTGGAGGAAGAACTGCACTGCTCCACTCAATGTTTTGTCCTTAAAAGTGAAATTTTTCCTGGGACTGAGCAGTGGTACAATCTCTATGAAAATAGTGTAGCACTTCCTTAAAGAGTTGAAAATGAAATAACCATGAGACCCAGCAATTGAACTACTAGGTATATAGTGCAAAGAACTAAGAGCCGAGCTCTAACACCGATGCACATTTCAGCATTATTTACATTATTACATACATGTCTATGCATGTGCATCAGGTTTGGAGGAAGACTCACCAACAACCTGTGTTGTGCAGATGACACAACCCTGCTCGTTGAAACTGTGAAGGGCCTGAGGCATTTGTTGAAGAAGGTCAAGGACTGCAGCCTTCAATATGGCTTGAAGATCAACATCAGAAAAACAAAGATTCTCATCCTGCATCATGATACATGGTGAAGAGAATGAGATTGTCGACAGCTTCAGTTTGCTTGGCTCTACAATCAACATTCTTGGTACAAGCAGACAGGGAATCAAAAGAAGAATTGCTTAGGGAAAATATGCAGTCAGAGACCTCTCCAGAGTACTGAAAAACAATGATGTCAGTCTGGAGACTAAGGTGCCCCTGATCCATGCCATGGTCTTCACAATTACTTGCCATGAGAGAGTATTGCATCAGAGAGCTAGACAATGACTAGGGATGGTAGAAGGAGAATTGATGTCTTTGAGCTGTGGTGCTGGAGAAGAGTGTTGAATATACCATGGACTGCTAGGAGAACAAACAGGTTCATCCTAGAGAGGGTGAAACCAGCCTGCTCCTTGGAGGCAAGGATTCATCTGACATACTTTGGACATGTTGCAAGGAGGTATCAGTCCTTGGAGAGGGACACCATGCTTGAGAGGGTAGAGGGACAGTGCAAAAGAGGAAGACCCTGGATGAGATGAATTGACTCTATGACTGGGGTAATGGGAATAGGTGTGTCAGAGACAATGAGGTTGGCTCAGGATAGAGTGGCGTTCAGAGCTGTTGTAATAGAGTCACTATGAGTTACAAGTGACTTGATGGCACATAACAACAACATGAATTACAGCATTATTTACAACAGCAAAGAAAAAGAAACCAAGCACCTATCAACAGAAGAGTAGACAAACTATGGCACATTCAAACAATGGAATACTATGCAACACTAAAAGAATAATAAAGAATGTTGCCGAACACCATAATAATATAAATGAACCAGGAGGACTTTGTGCTGAGTGAATAAACCAGACACAAAATGATGAACTGTATATGTCTGATAGTATGTATATAAACTGAAGAAAAGAATACAAACAGAATAAAGTATTCTGTGGTGGTTACTGAGGAAGGGGGAAGGGATGGAAAACTTTTGGAAAAAAACCCCAGAAAACCAAGAAGTAGTATCTGTGATGTTGGAACAGACTTGTGTTCACCTGGCTGGCCTGACTATACTGCGTTGAGTCCAGGGTGCTCACACCTCAGATGTTCCTGGGAGGCTGTGATGGATCTGAGGATCTCTGCCCTCCTGCTGCCCCACCAGGCTGAGACATCTCCCAGCGTCGTGCTGCGCAGACGTGAGCGCTTGCCTGAACGCACAAGGAATGCAGGCCCAGCAATTATTCACCCAGTGGAATGCAGCCTTCCTGTTTCTCTCTGTCTTAAATGAACTCTGCCACCGTTTCTGGTTCCAGTTTTGACTGAGAGGATTGTAGACCTGTTATAACCTGGAAGGGGGTGGGGAGGAATCCAGATTTTTCTGTTTTCAGGAAAAAAATAATTACCCATGGACAGGCCACCTGGAGAACAGGGTATGTGATACAGCCCGTTGGCATCAACTGGACTTACAGGGTCCCAGCTGTTGTTTTGCAAGTAGATAGGAGGGGGTGGTGTTGGATCCCCAACATTGATTCATGAGCTTTTCCACAGGAAAGCCGAAGGTCAGGAAGACATCAGGCGGGAAGGAGCCCGTTGGAACTCATTAGCTTCCAGTTCAAATCAACATTGATTTTCCAAGGCTGTAAGTTGCCAGGGAGGACAGTGTCCATGTCTCTCCTCTGGAACGGCTGGAGGATTCGGAACATCAGAGAGGCACAGCCTTTGGGTCAGCGGCCCAACTTCTAACAGACTGGGCATGTCGGGCCCAATAAACCCATGAGGAAAACGAATTCCACCTGTGGTCTTCCACCACGGAGCAGCTGGTGGGCTCACACTGCAGCGTTCTGGTTGACAGTCAAGCACTGCAACCCATCAGGGTCTCTATTTCCCCAACAGTGGTGCTAAATACACAGAAAACCACATATGGGGAAAGAATTCTTCTCCCGACAACTTACAAAGAGAAACAAAGGCTCTTAAAACTCGCAAGATTGTTTATGGTTTGCCTTCAAGTTGAAACTGATTGATAGCTGACCCTCCAGCAGGTTTTCAGAGGCAGTTCATTTCACAGGAGGAGAATGCTCATCTTTTGCCCACAGAGCCGCTGGTGGATTTGAACCGTAGGACTTTGGGATTGCAGCACAGCTTCCTACCACTAGGCCACCAGAGACTCTCAGTTACTCTAAAAAAAACAAAAACCCAAACCCTTTTCCTTTCCTTTTTTTTTGTCCTTCCCTTCGCCCTCCCCTCCAAAACCCTTTTTCAAGAATGTAAATCCATGCGCACCTAGAGGGACCGACAGAAAGTTCTGAATATGCAGACTGCATTCTCTTTCTTGGTCACAGAGATTAAATAGTGAATGAGAAACCACCACAGCCACAAAGTCTTTGTTCTCGGGAGCATTTTTTTTTAAAAAGTTAAGAGTTATAAAGATAAAAAAACCCACAAACAGAACAATGATAAAAACCCTAATAATAACAACAAAAATGAATCATATTTTGTCTGTAATTCTTACATTTTTATATCAGTCATATTGAAAATATACTCAAGATAGTCATATTAAAATATATAATTTAATAACTTTGTCCATCTTTCTTTCTTGAAATACACTGTCAGAGCAGGTAGAAGGCGGCAGAGTGGAGTGCTGGCTGTCGGCTGGCTGGTGCGCAGCACGGTGTCTGAGGCGAAAGCTGGACTGTGGTCCTTTTACCACATGAATGTAGTCCCAGGGCTGAGGAAGACAGAGGAGATGGGGCCCAGGAGAAGAAGCCACAAAGCCTGGGGAAGAGTTTGAATGTCAGTGAAGGCATTGTTGTCTGAAGCTTCGGCCTGTGGCTCCGAGCACCAAGGGTCTCCAAGATCAATCGGCCCGTGGCTCCGAGCACCAAGGGTCTCCAAGATCAATCGGCCCGTGGCTCCGAGCACC
>NW_006399764.1:30766447-30768569 GCF_000299155.1 Elephantulus edwardii
GGTCTCCAAGATCAATCGGCCCGTGGCTCCGAGCACCAAGGGTCTCCAAGATCAATCGGCCCGTGGCTCCGAGCACCAAGGGTCTCCAAGATCAACGCCTCCAGCCTGTTCTTCACACTCACGCTCATCTGCTCATTGAGCTCAACAAGGAAGCAAAGTTCTGACCGTCAACGCCCCGTGACGAGTGTGACAAGCTCACATACGCAACCCCACACTTAGGGTCCTCAGGATTCCTGGACTTCCACGAGGCTTCCCCCCACTCCAATCTAGACAGAAAAGGATATTGCCCACTCCATGAAGCACCCCCTCCCTTCCCTCGAAAAGAGGCCCAGTGTCACTGGTTCTGAAGGGGTCCATTTCTGCATAAGCAAGTTGAGTTTGTCTTGCAGGTCCTGATCCAAGCCAGCACATGTCTCCTCACAGAGTGGGCAGTGTGGCCACTGGTGGCCTTTCGGACAAAAGTCTCATGAAAGGTGCTTCAAGCACCACATCAGTCAATCGTACTTTGTGTCCAAGTCCATTGGGTGTGCTTCCCTGGTCCCCAGGGTCCTGAAGCTTCCACACGTGGTCAGGGAGTGGTGAGGGCTGTCCGTGAGGGCTGTCCTGGGTGGAAATGTCCCATCTTCAGTTCCAGAGATCGCTCCCAGGGCTGGGGGTTGAGGGGTGCCAACTGCATGCTTAGCTGCCCTGCGACAGCTGAGTGTCACATTTCCGGAAACTAGACCTTTGGAAGGAGTCCCTGCAAAACAAACACACAGGCAGAGGTGAGGGGGGCCTTTTGAGGGGGGGAGAGTGGGGTGCATTCCGCAGAGAAGGTGACAAGAATGGGGCCTAGTATTTAAAAAGACACACGCAGAGGGGAGGGGAGCCCTTTACAGGGGAGAGGGGCACATTCCCTACAGGAGGCGGGGGTGCAGCATCTAAAGAGCGCTTGGCTGATAATGGAGAGAAGTGTGGTTCTGAAGTGTCAGCCGCTCTGTGGGGTGAAGAGGTGATGGTCTGACTTGATTATGACCCTGGAGACCTGAGCGGGCCCTTCTACTCTGTCCTGCAGGGTCGCTACGAGTTGAGAAGAACTGGACAAGGGGATTAGGTGTTTGCTACATGCCCATCAGTCACACCGGACTCAGTGAGGGAGGGAAGGAGGGACGGACGGGCGCTCGAGGCCCAGGGGAAGGGCTGGTAGAAGGCTAGTGTTCAGGGGTCCCCGTGCGGTCAGGGGATCAGGCAGGATGACTGTGCTGTGCTCTGACTTGGGGCCCAGTCCTGCCCAGGAGATCCATGGCTGGCCAGGCCCCACCGCGCATCCTGCTGGGGCCCTGAGCCGGGGCCAGCCCGCACCTCTTGTGACTGTCCACGCGGACCAAGGGCTTGTAGAGCTCGGGGATCTTCCGCTCCAGCATTGGCCGCAGGCTCTCCTTCAGACGGCTGTGGTTCTTCTTCAGTTCCTGCTGGTACTCCCGCTGGTCGGCCCCGATGAGGCGCTTGTTCTTCTCCACGGCCTCCCCGCACCTGGGGTGAGGGGGACACGCTGCCGCCAAGGGGCTCCCAGAGCGTGGACAAGCCGACAGACGCTGTCTGCTCTGGAGCCAGCCCTGGGCTGCTTGGGAGCTCGGGGTGCACACGGAGCTGAGTTGCTAACACACAGGCTGTCACTCCGGTGGTTCGAATCCACCACGACTCCTCAGGAGTCACACGAGAGTCAGACGGGCTCCTGGAGTCAGACCTCCTCTCGTGGGACCTACGGCTTCAGAAACCTAAGTGACCACTCAGTCAGCAGCACAACACACACCATGCCACAGCACACATCACATCACACACCACACAGCACACCACACAACACCCTGACCACGTACCACACACTACACACTACACCACCCACACCCCCACCTCACCCCACATGCCACACCACAGCACACACATCATACCACACATCACATCACACACCACACACACCACACAGCACATCACACCACACACACCACACATCACACCACACCACACACACCACACATCACACCACACCACACAGCACACACACCACAGCACACACCATACCACAGAACACACCACACCACACACCACATCACACCACACACCACACAGCACATCACACCACACA
>NW_006399764.1:30768766-30778660 GCF_000299155.1 Elephantulus edwardii
CCACAGCACACACAACACCACATAGCACACCACACCACACACCACAGCACAGCGCACCACACCAAACATGCTACAGCACACACCACACCAACCACATGCCATGCTACACACAACACCACACCCCACCCTACCCCACCCCATTGCACACCACATGACACGCCACATCCCCCACACCACACCACACCCTACCCCACACACTACCCCACATCACACACCACGCCATGCCATGCCATGCCACACCACAGCACACACAACACACCACACATCACACTACACCCTCACACCCATCCCACGCCACACACCACGCCACGCCCCACACCACCCCACATACCACGCCATATCACGCCACACCCCACACCACCCACACATCACTCAACACCACACTACAAACCACTCACATCACACCACCAGAGCACCCTGTTGTTGTCAGGTGCCCCTGACTTGTTAGTGACTTACAGTGACCCTATGCACAACCGCTCTGAACCCTGTTCTATCTTGTGCCAATTTCACTGTCTCTGACAGCCACCCCCATTACCCCAGTCACCGAGTGCCGTGCGCTGCCCTAAAATCAAGTGCAATGACCGGCTGTCGAGTGGATTCTGCCTCATGGCTGGGCCTCCGGTGGGTTCCCAGGGCTGTGATGCCTACAGAGGGAGAGGCCCCGACTTTCGCCCAGATGTGGGGGGTGATTCCAGCCAATGGAGGAGGATTCAGGGGACTGTTCCCTTGTGCTTTCCTTTTGTAGACTTCTTGAAAATCTGCCTTCTGCCTGATCCCTCTGTCACCTCTTGAAATGTCCTCTAATGTGTCTCTTTCCTAAAGTTCAACCAAAGCTCCTGCTATCCCCACTGTCGGTTATTAGCTTGTGAGAGAAAAAAGAAATCAGACCGACAGCAGCCAGCACCCACACTCAGCAGGTTGGCTAACATCAACATAGCCACGCTCGGCAGGCAACGTGTTATTAAATCAATGGAAAACGCGCTCACAGAGACGAGCGGGCCCTGTCGTCGTGGGGAGGTGTTCCACTCCCCTGAGGGGCAGAAGCCACCACCAGCTTGAGGGAAGAGGACAGGCCTCTCACACGTTACAGCTTCTGCTGAGGGCCAGCGGCAAGTCAGCTCCAAGCTGACAGCAATGAGAGAGGATGGGGTTTCAAACAAACACAAAGAATATAAGGATGTGCCTTTCAGATACTCACCCTCCCTCTCGGCAGTTGTTCAAACATGGCTAATCTGGAGGGAAAACCTAATGTCCTTTCCACTCTGACACCAGGGACAGGCATGGTCCTTGGGTCCGTGTCCACTCAGCAGCACCGGGTTTGGGTCTGGGTGGTGCCGCAGACACGGGTCCCAGGACCAGCTCTGGGCAGCCCGCCTGTCCGGGTGGGTCCCTGGGCTCTGGGCAGCCCACCCTGATGAGCTGTGCCCTGTCCTTACCGTGTGATGAACTCCTTAAAGCACAGCCTCAGCTTGTTGTGATGCCGATAGAGCTTGGGGTCGGCTGGAATCTCAGCCAGGAACACCTGGGCCACTTCCAGAGGTCCCTGAGGAGAAAAGGAAAGGAAAAAGATAAAGACATAGGCAGAAAAAATAGATGACTTGAGATAAAATATGCTGAGTGACTTCTTAATCTGAACCTTTATTTCTGTAGTTTGTTTGAACAAAATAAAATCAAAGAAGGTCTTGAGCTTCTGAGGGAACTGTAAAAGGTTGGGGGGGCGTCTAGAGTTTTGAGGAATATGCAGAAGTAAAAACTTATTTTCTCACTCACACATCACTAATAATAGGCTTGACTTCATACGAGAAAGGCAGCAGCTGAAAGGCATGCAAATGCTTTGAGTTGATTTACTAAAAATGGGACTTAACTATTGTATTACCAGCACTTTCTGGTCACTGTGACAAATCACCCAAATTGTGACAATTCAGGCCTCTCTCTCTTCGTCGGTCATGAGGGAACTGGTTTAAAGCTCTGTAGCTGGTAGGGGTTGTGGGTACATCAGACACTTGAGACCAGGGGCTGCCTGCACGCCAGGTGTGGACCCCTGATTTACACCCTGTCGCCTGGTCTGGCCCAACTGAAGACCCCTCTGGGAAGAAGGACTCCTAAGACATAGTCCATCCATCATGAGCATTCCTGCTCTATCTCGAATTGCTCCCTGACAGAGAAGAGGCCTCTCACAAGTGTTCACTCTCACTGTATTTATTGATGATTATGCTGAATGTGAATTCACTAAATACACCAATCAAGAGAAAAAGAGGAGAAGATTGGATAAAAAACCATGATCTATCAATATACTATCTACCTTAGACACAAAGACAAAGACAGACTGAAAATCAAGGCGGGGAAAGAATGTATCAAGCTAACGGCAACAAAAAGAGCAGGGATGGTGATAATCATGATAAAACAGGCTTCAAGAGGAAAACAAGCCTAAGAGGTAAAGAAGGTAAATACAAAATGATCAAAGGATCAACTGAACAAGAGGACGTAATTCTAATTAACCCAGTGACAGAGCCCCAAGGCCCATGAAAGAAAATTTTAGCAGAGAAAAGAGAACTCAACAAGTCTACAACATGAGCAGAAGACTTCAAGCAGCATTCTTGATGAAAGAGAGATGACTAGAAAGAACCTCACTAAAAATGCAGAAGAAGGAAATAATATAAGGAATCCACTGGGTCTCACAGACATAGAACATTCCACCCAGCAGGGGCACAAAGTATATTCTTCAGTGCACGTGGGACATTCTCTCAGGTCCAACCTCGGGCAGGAATGTTGTCTACTGGTGGATCACATTCCCCATCCACCCATTCAAGAAGGAGTGAGAAACCCACCCAAGATTAGGACCCAGAGCTGCCGAGACTCCGGGTCCCCATACCTGGTTCACGGTGGCTCCCACCGAGCCTTGCAGGACCATCTGCAGCATCTTTGCGTCAGGAGGCTCCTGGTTGATGGCCACGGCCAACTGCAGGGTCTTCTTCTTCATGTCTTCAATGGCAACTTCGATTGGTGTTAACACAAACTGAGCACAAAACACAAATGTGGACGTCAGTGTCCTGCCTCACCAGCTGTGGCCACGGAAATAACTGTGACAGCGAGGGCCTCCGGATGTGAAGAAGCTGAGGAAAGGCTTTCAGAAACGCAAAGCCACTGCTGTTGGGTGACTTCTGACTCCCAGCAGGAAGTACTTACTGAAGTAGACCAAAGACTACAACCTTCAATACAGACACTCTCTCAACATCAGGAGAACCAGTCTCCTCACCACTGGGCCAAGAGGCACATCGTGAAAGTGGAGAAAATACTGAAGTTGTCAACAATCTCCTTTTACTTAGATCCACAATCAACACCACTAATAACAGAAGTTAAGACATCAAGAGATGTGCTGCCCTGGGAGAATCTGCTGGCAGGGACCTCTTCAAAGTGCTAAAGATCTGTCCTCTTTGCTTAAAACTCAAAGGTGCACCTGACCCAAGCCATGGCCTATTTCAACTGCTACATATGCATGTGAAAGGTGGGCAATGATTCAGGAAGACTGAAGAATGGATGCCTTGGACCTTGGTGTTGGCTAAGAGCACGAATGTCCCATAGATTGTCCACGGAACAAACAAGTCTGTCTTGGAGGAAGTGTGGCCAGCATTCTCTTTGGAAGCAAGGATGGTGGCATTTGTCCTACGTACTGTGAGCATGTTCTAAGGAGGTTCTAGTCCTTGGAAACAAGGCATCACGCTGGGAGAAGTGGAGGGTGAGCACAAGAGAGGAGGATCTTCAACCAGATGGACTGACACAGTGACTGCAGCAGTGGGCTGGACTGTGGTAGAGACGGCGGGGAAGCTGTGGCACAAGGCAGCCTCTGAGCTACAGATAATCAGGCGCTGATGGACTATCACTCATCGAGACCCTGTGACCGATAGACCAAAACTGTCCCATTGAGCCTTCAAGGCTGAAATCCTTACAGATGCAAACTGCCATATGATTCTCCCATGGAAGGCTGGCTGGTAGGTTTGAACTCCCAACCTTTGACTAGTATCTAGCACTAAATCCATTGTAATACCAGGGCTTCCTAGTCTTTTAGAATAATTTAAAATAATCTGAGGAGGTCAAAGAGGAAGGGTGGGCCCAGCACTTCTTACGGCCTGTTAGATTCATTGTGCCCACCAGGGGTCACTGCTTTTTACGGCCTGTCTCCAGGTGGCACAGAGAGTTAAGTGCTCGGCTACTGACTGCATGGTTAGCAGTTCAAATCCACCCAGAGGAGCCTTGGGAGGAAATCCCAGTAATCTACTTCCAACATCCTTGGCAGTGGAAACCCTGTGAAGCGCGGCTCTCCTGAGTCACATAAGGTCTCCAGTTGTAAGTGACTCTGTGGCAATTGGTTTAAGAAGCCCCAGCAGTGTAGTGGGTAAGAAATTCATCTGCTGACTATCAGGTCAGTGGATCAAACCCACCAGCTGCTTGACAGGACAGAGATGAGGAGTCTGCTTCTGTGAGGACTTGGGGGTAGTTCTGCTCTGTCCCCCGATGTCACTGGCAGCTGGAATGGACTTGATGGTAGTGGAGTTCTCCCCCCCCCCCAACTCCAGGAACTATATGTATAGCTATGACTTAATCCTTTCAACAGCCTCCTGACTCTTTCTAAGGCTAAGCTAGTTCCAAAGAGTCTGGAAATGAACTCAATGCAAGGTTACATGCAATGTAAAGCAGCCCAAAGGCTGGTGGTCCTAACCCCCCACCCCCACCTCCCCAGCACTCCATGGTGAACTGCTTCTGTAAAAATGGCAACCAAGAAAACCCTGTAAGAAGTTCAACTCGGTGACCCATGGGGTGGGGGTGCCATGGATCTAACTGGACAGGAGCCCACAGCAAGGAAGTTGTGAACAATGACAGCTGATGAGGGAGGAGGCTGGCGTCTGGTCTCGTTTCCATGTCGTCTTAAAGTCTACCTCTTTCTGCGTCAGCAGGCAGGTCCCTCCTGTTCTGAGCCTCTCACTTGGGAAAGGTGGTAAAGCTTGGCACCCAGCCGTCCTTCCCCATCTACCAGCCTCTGGTATCCTAGGTCCCCAGCCTCACTCAGCTGAATCCTGGTAATCAGAGTTGGTGGGGTCAGTCTGCTGGTTGCTCAGATCTGCGGCTGTGAGGCAGGGTGCTGGGAGATTAACAGACGGGACCACAGGAACCGTGACGATGCCATTGAGAAGCAAGAGTATTCTGTGCTGTGTGTAGATGAACCCAGTGTTCAGAGTCCAGAGGGAAAGGAAATGCAGCAGTCACCTTTAACCAGCCTCCTACCACAGGGCTCCCTAGCTGGGCCTCTCTCTCCTCCTGTGAGTTGCCTTCAGATGGGCTGGGCTGCTGGACCCTCAGCTGCCTCCTGCCCCCCAGCTCGGCCCCTTCCTCTCCAGCCCAATGGGGTGTGGCCCACATGGGCGTGCTGATCACCCGATGATGCAGTTAGCCTGCTGTTTAATGACCTAATCTAATTAAACCATGTGTGGACAGATGGAGCATGGGTGTGGGAAGGAGAGCTGGGGCCATGAAAACCACGTGGAATGTTTGGGCAGGCCGCGCTCTGAAAATTCCTATCAGATTAGGTGTGAGTGGGAACACTGAACAAGGCGGGGGTGGGGAGGCCTTGCTGTCTAGAAGGATCCAGCTCCCAGATAATGTAGCAGGTGCCTTGAAGCTCGCTCTCTGTAGAAACAAAAACTGAAAACCTCAGCCAGGGCATCACAGGTGTGGTTTGTACAAGCCAGACGAGATGGAACCGAAGACAAAGCCCAAAACCAAAACATCAGCCCTCTGTCTTCAGGTCGACACCCAGCAGCCTTGCAGAACAGAGCAGAACTGCCCCAAAGGACTTCCAAGATGAACTCTTTCATGTAAGCAAAATTCCATGTCCTCCTCTTGAGAAGTGGTTGGTAGGTTTGAACCAGTGACCTGTTGGCTAGCAGCCCTGTTCTTTAACCACAGCACCAGCAGGTATCATAGCACCCTCTATTGTTCATAAAATCAGTGCAGCAAAGGGCCTGTCAGTCTGCAGGTGGGGGTGCTGACGTCCCAGGTCCCAAGATGGGATCATCAGAAAACCGGCCTGTGTCCTTGTTGGTCTTACACAGTCCCCTCACAGCACGCCACTGGCCCTCAGGACTGCACACCTTCCGCGTGACCCTACTAATTGGCAACACACCAATGCTTGGATCACCTGGACACTTGTGAGTATACAGGAACTACAGAAACTATTCCAGTTAAGTATGCCGTCCTTGCTATCTCTGCCGTCTGCAGCCCACGGTGACAGTCTTGATGGCAGACCTGCCTGGTGAGGGTCTCCCTCTCTTCCGCTGACCTTCAACTTTTCCAAGCATGAGGTCTCTTTCTGAGCACTCCCAAGGACAGACACATTTAACACTTAAATACACACTCAGGCTGTAGAATAGGTAACTAGCTGCCCATGTAGAGTCCCTGGGGTTGTAGCAGTTAATGTGTGACACAGGTATCTGAAAGGCTGGCAGTTCAAAACCACCCGCGGATCTGAGAGAGAAAGATGGATTCATTGTGTAAAGGCTTACAATCTCAGAGACCTGGTAGCTGGTACTGAAGAGACCAAAACCCTCAAACTCATTGTCATTGAGTTGGAAGTGACCCATAGCTGACCCTCCATGGGGTTTACGGAGGCTGCAATTATACAGGAGGTAACTGCCTGCATTTCTCCCTCTTTCTTCCTTCTGGTGGATTTGAACCAGCGGAGAGGCATGGCTTTCGAGTGCACATGACTCCCTGTGGGCTGTGTGACCAGAGCTCCCTTTGGCTTGACAGCAGTGGGTAAGCAGGATCCGGGGTCCCCATGAGGCACAAAGAATTTCTCTTGGATCCTAGCCCAAAAGGAGGCCCTTAAAACCCACCCAAGGTGGCACAGAAGAAAGGCCTGGCGATCTGCTCCTACAGAGATGGCTGTACAGGGGCCCCTGAGAAGTGCTACTTGATCAGCAGAGTCACTGTGTATCAGAATTGACTTTTCTACACTGGGATTTTGGCTTTAAATGGGGCTCCTGGCACCACGAAAGACACAGAAGAACCATCACTGCAATGTTTCCCTTGGGCCCTCTCTGATTCCTGCCTCTGGCCCCCGGGAAGGACTCTGGCCTGCTCCCTCAGCCCGGCCGTTACCTCCTCCTTCTGGACCACGGCGATGCGGGTCTTGATGTAGGGAAAGGCGTGCGTGGTGGTGAGGACTGTGTTCCGCTGGTACTGCTCTTGCAGCTCCCCCCGGGGGCGGCCCTCCAGCGTGAAGGGCGTCGTGTACATGAACCTCCGCAGGTTGAAGTTCTTCTCGAAGTAGGTCACCCTGTCCTTCATCTCGTACTCGTCAAAGTAGGGCTCCACGAAGGTGATCTGGATGTAGGCCTGAGGGGAAGTCAGGATGAGAGGTGAGTGTCCTCCAGACCCAGAGGGACTGTGAGAGCCAGGGCAGCACGAGGGAGGGTGCCAGGAGAGGGCAGCTCTGCTGGGACACCACCATCGAGCTGAGGGGACAGTTGGAACCCAGCCCACCAACACATCAGTTTTGCAGAGGTGTGTGTGTGTGTGTGTGTGTGTGATGGCACACCAGGCACAGAGTGTACGTACATGTGTTACATCAGCCCAAGCAGAGGAGACATGTACGTGTGACATCAGGCCACACACCACCCTCCACTCAGATCTCACTGTTTTTCTTCTTTTACAAAATTCTGGTAAATATAACAACAGACCATTTGGCATTTCAGCAATCCTCCTGTGGACCAGTGATCTTAATATTTATCATGTTGTTCAACTTCACCCTTCCCTTTTTCCAAATTGTCACATCACCCTTTACAGAAGCTCAAGACCTTGGTGGCTCAGTGGGTAAACCACGCGTCTGCTAGCTGGTTGGCTCCTCTAGTCCTGCTGCTGAGTGGGGCCGTGGCTGGCAGTCTGCTTCTGTAAAGATCTGCTGCCTTGGAAACTCTAGTACAGCGCTGTGCTCTCCACCAGAGGTGCTATGAGTTGGCGTTCACTTGATGGCTGTGTGGTTGCTTTGGGATTATTCAAGATGGAATATTGGTCTCCAATCCTGGAGCAGCAGCAGCAGCATGTCCACGAGTCAGAGAAGGAGCTGGACTGCAGGTCTAAGAGCTACTGTCCCCTTAGCCAGGAGACCAGATGAACTAGATGGTGCCCAGCTACTATTACTGAAAGGTTTGATTAAGGAGTCAATAGATAGATCAAGATTAAAAGGGGAAAGTGTGCTGTGTAGAATTTCAAATGTGTGTGGAATCCAGACTTAGTGGATCTACTGAGTCTGGGGAAACCTTCTACTCTGAGAAAATCTTTAAAGGACAGCTGCAATTGTCTCCTGAAGTCACCTTTGAACGACACTAGTAAAGCATGTTCTCCTGGGGGTTGTACTTTTTATTTTATTACTTTTTTGTGCATATACCATCAAATCAGATCTGACTGGTACAGGAGGAAATTGTCCCTCCTTCTCCAGAAGAGCATCTGGTGGATTCAAACCATGTACCTTTGGGATTGCAGTACAGCTTCTTGCCACTAGGCCACCAGAGCTCCCTTGGGTTGTACTTTTTAAAAGGACTGTCTACATGGGATCAGATTGCCCACAGTGACTAACACACAGAAGCTGAGAACTCGGGGGCAGTGGGTGTAAGTCAGTGGTGGTGACACAATAAGGGTAGAGATGACGGGAGTGGTGACAGGTTGTGGTCAGAACTGTTGAACTCCGCACAGAGAAGTTAAGGAATACTTGTGTTTCCTACTGCACATATTTTTTCCCCAACAAAATTAAAAGGGAAATAAAGACCAAACAAACAATCAGTCACTGTAATTGCATCAATTCCAATGACCTGTAGACAGAGCAGGCCTTCCCAACACATAACACTTACGGATGAAGCCTGCCTCACCTTTCTTCCAAGGAGCAGCTGGTGTGTTTGAACTTTTGGTTAGCACTGGAATTCTATGCCACCAGGAATCCTAAGAATCAAAGGTCTCCCTACGCATGGACTCTGGGGCACTAAAGGGACAGCGGTGATCACTGGCCTCAGACCACAGTGAGGAATTGTTATGTGCTATTGAACTGACTGCAACTCATAATGACCCTGTGGACAAGCTCTGAACCCTGCCCTGTCCTGAGCCCACCTCTCTGTTTCTGACACACCTGTCCCCACTGCCACAGTCACTGTGTCAGTCCATCTCTTCCAGGGTCTTCCTCTCCTGTGCTGACCCTCTACTCTTCCAAGCACGATGCCCTTCTCCAAGGCTTGGTCAGGAATAAGTCAAATGGAATCTGGTTGGAGTGGAATTTGGGACCTAGACCTTTATTCAGAGCTCTGGCCCCACCTAACCTGGGTTTTATAAAAGCAAAGAACAATCACCCAGTGTGGGGACTTCACTGTTCAAACGCCCGAGAAGCTGTCCAGCCAGATGTTCCTGAGAAGTGAGGACGGTGAGACTTTGCGCACGCGCTGTGAGGAGCGTGCTGTGATGCGTTGGAGGACATCACGTTTGCTAAAGTAAACGGTGAGCAGAAAAGAGGAAGAGCCGTAACGAGGACCTGCCCCGGGGCCTGCAAGGAGCTTTCGTTAGCAGCTCAATGCTGGACCCACTAAGTCACTGGAGCTTCGAGCGTCCGGATGACTGAAACCAAGCCCACTGCTGTCGGGCCCTTTCTGACTGTGGGATTCTGAAGCGGTAAATCTTGACTGAAGGACACTGTCTGACTTTCTCCCATGGAACGACTGGTGGATTTGAACCTCTGAGGTTTTGGTTAGCAGCCTATTTTGGAGAATCCACCATCACCAGGGCTCCTTAAAAAAGGATGCAGTTAAAAAGGATCTCTGTGTGTGTGTGTGTGTGTGTGTGTGTGTGTGTGTGTGT
>NW_006399764.1:30778760-30799381 GCF_000299155.1 Elephantulus edwardii
TGTGTGTGTGTACTGTCAAATCAGATCTGACTGGTACAGAAGGAGATTGTTCTTCCTTCTCCAGCAGAGCTTCTGGTGGATTTGAACCATGCACCTTTGGGATTGCAGCGCAGCTTCTTGCCACTAGGCCATCAGAGCTCCCAAAAGGGATCATTTCACGTGCTTAGTTAGAATAAGCAGGCTCGGATTCTGATGGTCATTTTGGGCACGTGGTCCCCTACCTTGTTAGGATCCAACTTGCTTTTGTCCACTGGAGTTGAGTCTTTGATCACTTCCACGAATTCCGCTCCAAAACACTGACCGTAAAATCCCTGAGCAAGAGGAACCCACAGTTTATAAAGGTCATTTTACCACCACGGCGCTCTTGGGCTTCTCCGAAGTGCATCCATCTGGGTGAGCAATGCACCCACTGATTTGCTGCAAGTCTTCTCAGCTAATGAGCAAAGTCCAGCCTTTCCGGAGACAAAAGCAAAAATAAAAGGAAGTCCAGTCCTACAGCACGATATGAAGCCTTCTCTCAGATCTCCGCCCACCTCGTCCTGTCTTCTGTGGCAGCTCTCAGATGCCCACAATGTGGCAAACCGCAGTGCATGCTGACAGAACACACGACTCCAGTCCAAGAAAGGAGTCCTTCGTGGTGCCAACGGTTAACACACTGCACTGCTAAACAAAAGGTGGAAGGTTCGAGTCCACCCAGAGGTGCCTCAGAAGGAGGACCTGGCTATCCATGTTGGATGGTCAGCCTCTGAAAACCTTTGACCCACAGTTCTGCTCTGACACATAGAGGCCACCACGTGATTCAAAGGAGCCACAGTCTGGAGGGCTTTGATGACTTGCCCGAAACCGTCCAGCCCCCAGGAAGGAGACCTGGGAAACGATCTCAGCCTCTGGGTTCTCTGCCTCATCTAGTTTCTCCAGCTGTGGGCTAATCAGCTGCCACCCAGCTGGCTGTAACTCAAGACAATAAAAAATGTGCCCAAGTAGACCTGTGTGCCAGAGGGCTTTCAACGGCGGGTATCTCAGGGATGGATTGCCAGGCCTTTCTTCTGAGGTACCTCTGGATGGACCTGAACCTTCAGCCTCTCAGTAAATGATGTGTTCACTCTTTGCAAACCAGGGTCAAGTGAGGACATAAGTCCTTTGCCTAATTAGAGCACCAGTGGAGATCATTAAGAACACACAGATAATAAAATATTTCCAGTTTCACAGCTATGAAAGGGAATCAATGTAAAACGATAGCAAAGGACGACGTGGTGTCAGTTCAGGGTTCTAGGCACCTAGCTGGGGCAGGTTTTCCAGGGAGACCCTGTGACTTTTCCCCCAAGTCCTTAGGGGCTGCTCATTTCAACTGATGTCTCCTTTTAACTCCCTCCGTATCCTCCCAATCCTTTCCTCCAAGGACTCGCTGATCTTCGCTGGGATGTTGGGAACCTGACATACATGGTGGGCTCGTGAGGGCCACCAGCGCATGGTCAGGACCCTGCCCTGACCATGGTCAGGACCCTGCCCTGACCACCCAGCTGCTGATTCCAGACTGCTTCCCACAGAGCTGCTACCCTGAATCCTTTCTGTGTCAGAAGTGGGATCTGTCCTGTGGTGACTATAGACCAATGACTGACACATTTCCTAGGGTGGTTCAGTAATCTGGACAGACTCCTGAAAAGTCAGGATGACCTCCCAAATTTGTAAGCCTCCCCACTACAATTTACACAGGGTTATAAGAAAGCACAGGGCATAGGTGGGATTTTGGATCAAGAATTTGGAGGCAAAGTTCTCACAATAGAAATTTCCCAATGTTGAAAAGTGCACACAGGATCTTGGGGGAAAGCTAAGTCAGTCTGACTCACAGTGACTCCCCAGTGGCTTTGTAAGGGTCTAAATCTTTATGGAAGGGGTCCCATCTTTCTCCAGCAGAAGCACCAGTGGATTCAAAACACCAGTCTTTGGGTCAGCACCAGAAACACAGTGGAGCTCACACGTAGCTGTGAGCACTGGGGAACCAGACCATTTGCACGACCCTCCTGAATGGGCGTGATCTCGTCACCTTGCAGTAGTGTGGAGCTCGGTCTGTGGTGTCCCCTTGACCTGCTTGCACCTGGTCCACAGGAAAATGCACACTGTCAGGCATGCGGGCACCTGCTCACCTCCAGTCTGTGAGAGATCTCAGGGAGTTTGGTGATAGCCGGCTCTTTGTACACGAATTCCTGCTCATCCAAATCTCCAAACTTGGATCCATAGAAACCAACCCGGAAGTAGGTCCCAAACATCCTCTTGTGTCCCTGGGAATCAGAAAAGACCCACTCTTTAGTAAGAGAAGGTCTTGGGGTTGTAAAGAGAGGAAGTCTTTCCTTATGCGATTGAGAATCTCAGTAAAACTCAGGCCTTTGGAAAGAGTAAGGTTTATGGGGTTGAGTCTGGAAGCAATACACAGAGTGGTGCTCACATTTCCTGGGCGCTGGGTCATCAGGCCTCCTTCTTTAATACTCTGTCTGTGCCCAGCCCCTCACTGTTTGAAAGGTTGTTCATTGTCAAGGTGGTCCTGATTCATGGGGACCCCACACACTGGACCAGGACACCGCCCAGGCTGGGTCCAGGCCCGCGATTGGCTGTGGGTAGGATTGCAGTGACCTGTGTGTTTCTCACTGGCCAATCCTCAGCTGTTGCTCAGCAGACCTTCCTTCCTAGACTTAGGCTGGAACCTCCACTGTGACCTCCACCGTCAACAAGCAGCCAGCCCAATGGCAGACAGGTGGTGGCGGCCCACCAGACGCACTGGCTGGAATCAACCTGGGGTCTGCTGTGCAGATGTGGCAATTCTCTCACTGAACTACTGCCCACCTCCACACCCCTTCTCGTAACAGAATGTGCTCACAGTAATCTGCTCCCTAGACAGCAGGGTGGGCAGGGCCCCCGCTGTCAGGCGAGCGGCAGTGTCACAAGCTGGCGGTTACCTTGCTTATGATGCTGTCAAAGGCTTTCTGCAGCTTGCTGTGGGTGGAGGTGAGCTTCCGGAAGTCCCGGTGCGCTTCCAGGATGGGGATGACCAGCTTGTACACCTCGTTCACCGTCTCATACAAGCCCCCCTTGGGAAGAAGACAATGGAATTCAATCCATTGAATTGGAAGTGGAGACAAAAGGTCACTAGAGTTCATTCTCCCAGCCACGTCCTGGAGGACAGCATGGTGGTCAGCCCCACCATGATATAAGGCAGGGGAGGCCACACCTACTCTTGTCCTTGGGGAGGCCCTGACTCAACCTGCCCAAGACCAGGAGGGTGCTGTCAACAGGAGGTTTCCATGGAAACACAAGCGGAAATGGGAGAGTGGTGGGCAGCAGACACCACCGTAATCCCGTAATCCCAGGGCAGTGTGTGCACATTCTCACCCTGCAGGGGCCTCCTGCGGCCAAGGGCCCACTGCTAGCCTGGGAAGAGGAAGGAGGACCCCAGAGGTTCTTCTTCTTGACTTTTAGGTAAAACAAGAGCACCCTGAAGTTTCTCTGATTTCTTAAAGGAAAAGTGATGGGGGGAGAGAGAAAGAAAAAGAGAAAGAATCAAAGCCAGTAAATGAAGCACACAGAAATCCCAAGAAGTTACAGGAAGAAACTCAAGAGGAAAAAGATTAACATTAGAATGAAAACCTAGGTGGGCCCTGAACACAGTAAGGTAGTAGGCACCATGCTGGAGGACTGTGTGTGGCTTGACTCCTGGCCCCTTGTAACAGAGCTGACCTCAGAACTGCCCTGTCGGGACTCCCCGCGGTCATCTTGAAGGGAGCAGGTCACCAGGCCCGCTCTCTCACAGAGCAGCTAGCTAGTTTGAACAGCCCACTTTTCGGTTAGAAGCCAAGAGCTTAACTGTTGTGCTTTGTACGAAATATTAACTTGGTTTGAAACTTCAGGGAGGTAGGATTATTACAATGGAAAAGGCAAGCGTCCTTCTCCCCAGCCCCGGCTCTCGACGACTTAGACCTTCACGTTAGCTCCCAGCAGGAGTGTTAATACCCAGCATCAGCTAAGGAATGGGGGTCTCCGTGGTTCCACAGGCCCCTGTATTGTAAGAATCCAGAGACAGACACTATTTACGCCTTCCCTGTGCTCCAAGGCGCCTCTCCAAGTCTTTCCGCGGAGACGCGGGGAGAGTGCCACACGCCTCATCTCATGTTGTGTAACCCTGAGGTCCTCACATTACCGCTCTGTGGCTGGTCTCCGCCCTTATTAAGAGGAAATCTTACGATGAAGCATCTGCTGTGCAAGGAGCAGGCAGTGAGAACCAGGTGGCTGAGGGTGAGAGCCTGCCACCCGCCCGCCCGCCCACCTCCTTCCCTGATTTGATGGAATTTCACATGGCAAAGCCCTTGAGTCAGGCCAGGCCTTGCACCGACCCTGCTGTGTGTCCTCTTAAAACATGGCTGCTGAGGCTGCCAAGACCACAGAACTCAGGGTCACCCAGGCACACAGGGTCATGCCTTGGGATGGGATGGTGCGTTGTGCACTGCTATGGACTGAAAGGAAGAATAGAAATGAGAGTCACAGGGAGGGAGAGGGAAGAGGGTGGCTGCAGCGTGAATATTGTAATCAATGTCATAAACCAAGATGTAGACGAACAGCCCATGGGAAAACAATTTCCAAATCATAATAAATAAGGGGATAAAAACCCCCAACCAAGCACCCCGTTGTGTCAAGTCAACTGCTCGTAGCAGCCTGGTAGGACAGAGAGAACTGCCCCAAAGGGCTCTGAGGCTGTAAACCTTTATAGAAAACATACTGCCTATCTTCCTCTTACAGAGCAGACGGTGGACTGGAAACACCAACCTTGTGGTGACCAGGTGAGTGTTTAATCTCCATGTCACCTAAGTTCTCTGTGGCTTGAACTGCATTCCCTAAGATGCATGCTGAGACCCCAGCCCTGCACCTGCCATTGTGATGCTGTTGGGGAGAAGGAGCTTTCTGTTCGGTTCGTGAGGTCTTGATCCCCATCACTTCTGAGTTCCCAAAAGACCAGAGCAGACACAGACACATAGGGGTGTCGGGGGTGGGCAGGGAGGATGGGAAGGACCCTTTGGAGCACAGGTCCTGCACTTGGTGTTCCAGCTTCCAGAATGGAAACATGGCATGTCTGTTCTCTTCTGCCGCCTACTGAGATAGGGTACAGCCCCAGGGGACCTAGGAGGGCGTGGGGACACTGACCGTGCTGAAGAGTTCAGCTGCCTGCTCCAGCAGGCCCACCAGCCCGCTCTCAGTGAAGTAACGGCCTGAGCAAACGCCGTCTGCATCCGGTGACAGGGTGTCGTCAGACACGGCGGACTCCTCCAGCACGTTGGAAGAAATGTTCTGTGAGGGACCAGGGGAGAGTCAGGCTGAGGGTGTAGACTGGAGGGAGGCTGGGGTTGTCCAGCACCCTCCCAGCGTGTGGTCAGGCAGGTATGTGTACCCGTCCGGCCGCCATGAGCAATGAGATCATGACCACACTCGCCCTGATGTAGCTGCTGAGCGGCCCCTGGACTCACAGTGGTGACCTCACACACAGCAGGGCTGGACACTCAGGTCCATAGGCTTTTCATGGGCTGTTTTTCAGGAGATTGCCAAGCCTTTCTTCCTAGTCTTAAGTTTCTAAGTATCACTGAAACCTGTGCAGTATCTGAACGATACAAAAACCTCCCCTAACAGAAGGGTGGTGACTGGACATGAGGTGCACTGCCAGGGAATCGAACACGGGTCTCTTACATGAAAGGTGAGAATTCTGCCACTAGGCCATCACTGCTCCACCCCTGCCATGGTCCCCTTGGGCTGCTTGCCACCTTGTAATGCCAGCTGAGTAACACTGGTTAAACCACCTGAAGGGGCATATCATTGCTTTTTTTCAGGAAGATCAACTAACAGGACCTTGACCTCTGGGGTGTTCTGAAGTGGGGTGACACCACCCTGACTTGTGGACTTGCAGTCACAGTGTGACAGGACAACCTTGGTGGGCGGGCTGGGGGGGGATGTCTTCCTTGTGGACACTTTGATGGCGATTCTCCAATGGCTGATATTTTGCTAAAACCATCTGTGCTCCCTTTGTACGGTGCACAGAGCACAGAGCCTCTTGCCTGGGTCCAGCGACAGGCCAGGACCAGTGGGGTATTGTCATTGTCAGTGTGTGTCACAGCACTGCTGACTCACCATGACCTCACACACAATGGATGGGAACCCCGCTGGGTCGGGCACCATCCTCACAACCTCTGTTGGGCACGAGCCCATCCCAGCACTCATTGATCATCCATCTCCTTGAGCATCGGGGAGCAAGTGAAATAACCAGGGAGCCAAATTTAAGGAGGCACCAGCCCCTCTTAGAGCAGCGTCAGTGCCAACCTCAGGTTTGCATTTGCTACTACACTTGCGTCCTGCAAACCCTGGCTCTGGAAAGCGACGCTCATGCTCCAGAGAGGTCAGGAATAATTTGTTTGTTAAACCTGGCCCAAGGATTTTATTTTATTTTACTTGGATTTATAATAAATGCCCATGGAAGCAGCAGCCATGAAATCAAGATGTATTGCATTGAGAAAACCTGCTGCCTAAAACCTCCTTAAGGTGTTTGAGAGTAAGGATGTAATTTTGAGCACTAAGGTGCACCTGACCATCCCACGACATTTTCACCTCATATGCGTGCAGCTGTAGTGAGTTCTGGTGGCTCAGGTAGTAAGGAGTTGCACTGTTAACCCAATGGTGGTGCCCGTCTGGGGGTTTGAATCCATTAGTGACTTCCCAGGAGAAATATGGCAATGTGTGTCCACAGCCTTAGAAATCCAGTGGAAGGGTCACCATGACTTAGAATGAACTTAATAATAATGAATTTTACTTTTTAATTGAATAAGAGATTGACTAGTTAGATGCCTTTTTTTCGGATACAATGTAAAATCAGTGGGGGAAAAACAAGTCTCAACAGAGGTGAAAGAAAAGAAAGAAAGAAAGAAAGAAAAAGAAAGAAAGAAGAGAAGAGAAAAGACAGAAAGAAAGAAAGAAAGGAAGGAAGGAAGGAAGGAAGGAAGGAAGAAAGAAAGAATAGAGGAAGAGGAAGAGAGGAGAGACAGGTACCTGCCCCTGTGAGGGCGGTGCAGCCTCTCCTGTACACTCTAAGAGGTATCTGTTCTAGCATATCTCTCCTTGTCACATTATCAACAAATCATCTGCTAACTGAACTTTCCATAGTATGGCTGAATCTACCAAGAACTCAATTTTGAAATGCAGCAAGCATATATAAATAAACAATTCTATATAGTAACCACATCTACCAACAGAAACAGAGAGACGCACAATGTGACCCAGCACACACCGGAATATTACTCAGCCACGAAAAGCTAAAGGCACAGGCCTCTCCCTACATGAGTGAAAGAAGTCAATCACAAAAAGGCAAACGGGGCACGAGTTCACTTAGATGAAGAGTCTGTAACAGCTAAGTGTAAATACGTAGACCTGGGCGTCCTAGTGGTGACTAGTGGGAGGCGGGGGGGCGGGGGGTGAAAAGACACTGAGCTTCTGCCAGGAGTGAAGGGAGAACTCGTAAAGAGCCTTGGTGATGTTTATACAGCATGATGAGCGGACGTCACACGATGACTTGTACGTGCAAAGACGGGTTGAAGCAGCACATTGGCTTTTCTGCATTCGCTATTTACCAAAGAATGACACCCACTGCCACTGAGTCTGTTCCAACTCACAGCGGCTGTCCACTGGGTCCACCGGGCCCGAGGCTGTGTCTTCAGGGAGGAGACTGCTGCATCATTCTCTCTCAGCATTGCAGTGGGATTTGAACTTCGACCTTCTGGTTAGTAGCCTAATACTCTACATACTACGTCATCAGGACTCCTGTTAGATATATGTTGTTGTGTGCAGGCGAATTGGAATCAATCTGTAGCTGACCCTCCAGCAGGTTTTCAGAGACAGTTAATCACTTGGGAGGAGACTGTGCAGCCTTCTCCTGTGGAGCAGCTGGTGGGTTCGGACCATGTGCCGCTGGAATTGCAGGGCAGCTTCTTACCACTAGGCCACCTGAGCTGTTAGATACTGCAACCTGCTGGCTTGCTCTGCACTGGATGATGCCGACGGATGCAGATGCTCAAGGCTTCCCAGCTGAACAGAGGCTCTTTCAGCAACAGGGACAGGCTTGGTCCCTCACAGTGCTCGTGTGATAGGGATGGTGAAGTCGGCAAGTGGCTTTCCAAAAGGGCGGTGTGTGTCAGGGCACGAGGCACGAAGTGACTGGCTTACATGGTTTCACGAAAGTAGCTGTTGGGGGTTTGATTATAAAGGAGGAAACAAACCCACAATATAAATGAATGAAATATAATGAAATGAAGGACTGTATGGAACACAATTTAAAAAGTTAACAAACTAATACAGTCATTGAGGAAGGGGCACAAAAGAGGAGAAGAAACACTTCAATTCCTGGGGAAATAAAAAAGTGAGTGTGTCAGCACAGTGCAGCATGAAGTGGTAAATGGAAGAATTCCCAGGAACTAGAATCGGAGTGCTGGAATATTTATGCTGGAAAATACCAAACGGCATATGGACACATCCAAAGAAACTGTCATGTTCATTCTTATGTAATTTTTTTTTTAAAAAGTGATTTGGAAAAACTCTTTTGGATGAAAATGTAACTGCTGCGTTTAGCGGGCTATGGGACCGGTGTAGCCAGAGCGGTCCTTACGGCGAGTCTGGTGAGACTGGACCTCTCTTCCTTTGGTCATGTTATCAGTAAGGGTCAGTCTGTGGAGATAGACGTCATGGTTGGTAAAATACAGGGCGAGAAAGAGAGGGAAACCCTCAGTGAGATGGGCTGGCAAAGCGGCTGCAGGAATGAGCTCAAACGTGGTAACCAAGGATTGTGAGGACGGTGCTGGCCTGGCCAGGCCTGAGGACGGTGGGCCTGGGCTCTACCCGCGGTCCCTCGGAGGTGGAACCGACTTGACGACACCTAACAACATAGAATACACCCCTGGCTGAGAAGAAAATTGGTTTTCCAGAAGTGGAAACACACATTGTGTTATTGTCGATCCTAAGAAAGAGATGCTGGCCTTCAGAGGCAGTGGCCAGCTGAGTCAATGTACAAGATTCCGGGAAGTCAGAGCCTGGCCCTCCTGGCTTGAGCTCTAGGGTTTTCTTCTCCAGGCCTGGGAAGGTGATCCTGAACTGTCTTCTCTTGCTGGCTAGTACACGGGCAGCAGCACAAAACTGTGCTGGAAGAACAGTAATGAAAGCAAAGCCTTTCATAAAATCAGCCACGTAAATTCAAACAAGAATAAGGTGAACACTCATAAATTACGCTGCTGTGTGTCTGAATTTCCTATTTATGCCACCACACTGTTCAGTTCACGGATGGTCATTTCTAAAGAGCACAGAACTGGTTTTTGTTTTTCTTTTAAAGGCAGCATTAAATGATTCAGGACAAGATGTCCAAATAGCCACTGCACCTCCCAGACAGAGCCAGCTCGCAGGTCTGTGGTCAAGTTCTTTGCCAGTTCTGGGCCCTTTCCAAATTCTCCTAAGAAAGTATTGAGTCAGCTGTTTCCTTTTTTCCAAACCAAAGCCAAGTTGATTTCTTGATTTTAGAAACAGAAAGTAGGACATTACAGAGTTGGCAAATGTTGGGAAAATATTTCTAAGATTGTCATTGTAATTGCCAATCACAAGTCTTTGGGATCAAAGCTTTATGTCATCGTTGATAGGTTCCACTGAGTCACTTCCATCTCATACTCGCCCCCCAGGTACAGCTGAACAAAATACCACCTGGTCTGAGATACCCTCACAACCACGGTGGCCTTACCCTTTCTGTCAACCCTCTGCATTATTACCAAGCATGACTTCCTTTTCCTGACGGTGCGACCCAAGGACATGAGCTGGTCTCACTATCTTCCTTCTGCCAGACTTCTTTCATGACAAATGTCTTTATTCTTCTGGAAATCCATGGTATATTAACTATTCTTCACCAATACCAGAATCCTAATGCATCGATTCTTCTTGTGTCTTCATTGTTCATGGCCCAGTTTTGACAATTGAAAATACCATCATATGGCTCAAGGTGACCTTAGACCTCAAAATGATAACAGAGCGACTATTCCACGGAAAAAAGAATGGAAAGACACAGTAATTTTTCTAAAAAAAATAGTTGTTTTTTTTTTTTTAGGTATTTTCAGGAACACATTTATTAAAAAAAATAGTTTAAACTCCTCCTTAATGGGGAGTTTGCAGAGTCTGAATGACCTGAAGGACGTGCTTCCTCTCTCAGTCTTTCATCCACGGGAGAACTCTATTATTATCTCTTTTATTATCTGCCTCACCGTTATTTGGAGAGGCGTGAATGAAATCATGCAAAGCGTGTGTAGGATCTAAAGTACTTGAAACAGAGGCCATGATGACGGTTCAGGACAGGACAAGACTCAGGCCTGTTATTCACAGGGTCAGGTGGGTCAGAGTCGGCTAGACAGCACTTAAGTACCATTACGATCATATAGAGTAAATATTATTGGTGTGCTACTAATTATCATAAAAATGATAAATCAGGGAGATCTCATGGCCTAGTGGCAAGAAGCTGCACTGCAATCCCAGAAGTACACATTCCAATCCACCAGATGCTGTGCTGGAGAAGGAGGGGAAGTCTCCTCCTGTACCAGTCAGATCTGATTTGAAGTTACACACACACGAAAAAGAATAAAATTTAAAAAAATACCCTCTCCAAACCAAACCCACAGCCACGGAGCAGTGGCTACTTCCCCAGGTTTCTGAGGTTGTATATGGCTTTGCGGGCAGTGAAGGGGATTTGAAATATTTGCTGCAGAAGATCAGCCTTCAATATGGATAAGGTCACAACATCAAGAAGACAAAAATCCTCACCATGGGGCTAGTATGTGACAGCATGATAGACGAAGAAGACTGACATTGCCAGTGATTTCATCTGGCTTGGGTCAATCGAGACCCTCGGCACCAGGGAGCTCTGGTGGCCTCGTGGCAAGAAGCTGCACTGCAATCCCAGAGGTACGTGGCTTAAATCCACCAGATGCTCTGCTGGAGAAGGAGGGACAATCTCCTCCTGTACCAGTCAGATCCGATTTGACAGTATACACACACAAAATAATAATTTTTTTAAAAAAAAGACCTTTGGCATCAGCAGTTAAGAAATCAAAAGACATATTGCATTGGGTAAATCTGCTGTTATACCCAACACCTCTCCAAGGTGTTAGGGAGGAATGATGTCAGTTTAAAAACCAAAGTGCAAGCCATGGCCTTTTCAATTACTTGTTAGGCATTTGAAAGTTGGATAATGAGTAAGGATGACAGAAGAAGAATCGGTGCTTTTGAGTTGTGGTGTTGAAGAAGACTGAGTATCCCATGGGCTAACAAAACAACTAACAAATAGGTCTTGGAGAAAGTGCAACGAGGGTGGTCCCTGGAGACAAGGGACATGAAGTTTTACTTCCCATATTTTGGGTGTGTTGTTAGGAGGGGCCAGGCCTTAGAAAAGGATACCACGCTTGGAAAGGTGGAAGGTCAGTGAAAGAGAGAAGGACCTTCAATGAGATGAACTGACACAGTGACTTAACTCAAGTGTATCAGAGGTGGTTAGGATGGCACAGGACTGGGCGGGGCTCAGCGCCATCGTTCAGAGGGGTGCTATCCGTCATACTTGACAGCACCTAACAACAACAACGAGAACAACAACAAGGACAACATGTCTTTACGGTAGGGGACTGTCTGTAATCTTTCCAGGAGGAGCATGTGGTAGATCCAGTCTATGCCACACAGAGCTTTTAATACTATACTACAATACAGCATCATTATTATATTTAGGATCCCTGAGTGGAATAAATAATTAATATGTGTGACTACTAACTAGAAGGTTGGAGGTTCAAATCCACTCAAAGGTGCTTCAGAGTAAAGGCTTGATAGCCTGCTTCTGAAATACCACTCCCTGAAGACCCTGGGGGCCCTGTTCTACTTGGACACACATGGAGTCCCCAGGGGTCAGGGTGGGACTGACAGCAGCTGATTGTTGTTGTTGTTGTGTACTGTGGAGTTAGAACCAACTCCTAGCTGACTCCCCAGCGGATTTTCAAAGGCAATAATTCACAGGAGGAGATTGCCTGTCCGAATGTGTGCCTTTGGGTTGGCTAAGCGACTCCTTACCGCTAAGCCATAGGGATTGGTGCCTTTGCCACTCAGGGCTGCATGATTCTCAGCTGAGGGAGCGTCCTGTGCTCTGCAGCCTCCCTGGACTCTGTGCAGTAGACACCAGTGTGTGTAATGCAATGAGCTGTAGCCAATCATTCCACTACCCCGGGGCAAGGCCACCAGAAGTGTCTCTGGACACTGCTCCCAGGGCAGCACTATTGTCCTCCTCCCCTCACCCCCCGAGGGCAGAGCCCAGGCTGCACCTGAAAGCTGACGCTGCCCACAGGCAGGTAGCTGTGGTCCTCCAGCATGCCCAGGTACTCGGCCACCAGCGCGGCGGCGTGCACCAGGCACATGGCGGCCTCCGTGTAACACTTCCTCTTGGTGTGCTTCTCCGCCATGTTCTGCAGCCAGGTCAGCCGCAGGTCCGGCGACGTCTGGTAGCTCTTGGCAATTCTGAAGACAGAGTGAGAAGGAGGGTCAGCATGTTAGACCATGATCGGAGCAAAGCCATCAGGATGAAATAAAAAGTATAAATAATAATTGATTATACCCCCCCTTTATTCTATGGTAAACAGAAAAGTGAGCTAGTTCTCGTGGGGTTGACTTGTGACAACCCCACGTCTGTCAGGGTTCTGTGCTCCACAGAATCTCAATGGCTGAGTTTTAAAGTGGACTACCAGGCCTTACTTCCCAGACATCTTTGGGTGGATAAGCACTGAAGCATATTAATTATTTACACCACCCAAGGAATTAACAAAAAAGATGTTAGAAAACATTCCTCTGGATTTGAATTAGGGAGCTGTCTCTGAACACCTGCACGCCCATGAACCCACGGTCCCAGTTTACTTTCTCATTTCTAGTAGACGTCATCCAGAGCTGTGTTTCCGCGTTGCTGCTGATAACGGCGTTAGTAAGAGCTCAAGTGGCAAATCCTTGCCCCTCAGGGAACTTTTCTGGGAGCACTGACCTGTACATGAGGTCCATCAGCATCTCAGGGTCCTCCTGGAACTCCTTCATCTTCACAGTGTCATATAAGATGCTGTTGAGGTTACGCAGAAGCTCTTCCACCTGCAGGAAGAATAACACAGAGGCTGGGCTTCGTGCGGCGTGGTGGTGAGTGGAGACATCATGGGCAGGGCGAGGGGAGAACGGAGATGGGCCCGGTTCACCTTGCTCTTCACCTGGCCAGGTGCTTCTGAGCCCAGGTGTGAGTCGGCCCTTTAAAACCCTCTGCCACAGAGCTGATTGTGAATCACAGTGACCCTCATTGGTTTCCTAGGCTGCAAGTCTTCAGAGGAGACTGGCCATCTTTCTCCCACTGAGCAGCTGGAGGATTTGAACTTACAACCTTTCAGTTAGCAGCTTGATAGGTTACATTGTTGTTGTTGTTAAGTGCCCTTGAGTAATAGGCGACTCATAGCAACCCTATGAACAAAAGTCCTCAACACTTGTGTGTCTTTCATCCTCTCCCCAGGTTCATAGCGTTTCCGGAGGCAAGCTGTTTGCGGAAGTAGATGCCACTCCTGCTTCCAAGCTTGTTTTAATCAGGAAGCTCCACCAAACACTGTCCACCATGGGTAACCATTATTACATTTGACACATCAGTGTCACAGTGTTCAGCTTCACAGCAACCATGAATTACCGCTGGACAGCAAATGGACAGACCAGTGCTATACCACTTAGGAGAATGTTTGACAAAAAAACAATTAAAACCAGGCCTGAGGGCGGGCCACGGATTAAAGTCACCCACCTTTGGCTTGTCAAATGTGATAGGTTACATAGGGACCCACAAATTATCTTCTTCTCCACCATGTTTTTTAAAAACTAGTTTTAGTTATGTGCAACCTGGAAATTCCTACACTAATCAGGAACATGGGGGCTTCTCCCAAGCAAAGGAGCCCTGGTGAGACGGGGAGAGGGGTGTGGTGATGGCACAGACCCCACAGGGTCTCCTTCTGCTGCCCAGGTGGCGGCTATCTGTCAGAAGCCCCCAGAGGCACCTATCAAGGACAGGTATATTTATCTTCAAGCTGGTGCAGTGAGGCCGGTCCTGACCCACAGCGATGCTCCAGGGCAGAGAACACAAGGTCCCGAGGCTGCACGTCTTTACAGGGACAGACTGCCTCACCCTCGTCCTGTGGTGCAGCTGAGGGGTTCAGACCCCTGACGTCACCCCCTGAATCAGGACTCATGTATATACAGGTGGATATGTCCATGTTTGCAGGTGCACATATATGGATGCAGAGAGCTCTGGGGGTCGGGCGGATAACAAATTGCTGCCAGTCCACTGGCTGGTGGTTCGAATCCACTAGCCGGTATCATGAGGAAGGTGAACCAGTTCCTCTGAAAACACAGGAGGTTCAGCTATGAGTCAGTTCTGACTTGAGGGCAATGGGTTGAGCTGATGTATGCATGCAGTTGTTGTTAAGGGCCGTCGAGTCATAGGCAACTCATAGCGACACTATGAACGAAAGACCTGGACACTTGTATAACTTTTGTCTTTTCTCCAGGTCCATAGGGTTTCCCCGAGGCAAGCTATTTTCAGAAGTGGATGCCACTCCTGCTTCCCAGCTTGTTTGAATCAAGGAGCACCACCAAACACTGTCCACCGTGGGTGACCATTCTCGCATTTGACACGTCAGTGTCACAGTGTTCAGCTTCACAGCAACCACGAGTTACCTCTGTACAGTAAGTGGACAGACCAGGGCTATATGACCTAGAAGAATGTTTCACCAAAAATACCTAAAGACAGGGCTGAGGGCCACGGATTAGAGTCACCTGCCTTTAGCTTGGTAGCATCACTTTCTGCCCACTAGGCCACCTGACCTCTCTCTATGATGTTGTTGTTTTTGTTAAGTGCTGTTGAGTTGTAGGCAACTCATAGCAACCCTATGAATAAAAGACATGATACTAATTATGTATAGGCTATGTATATGTACACGTGTATAAACATGGACACACAGACAAGGATGTGTATATATATATATATGCATGTGTCTGTAAAGCACAGGCCTCATATGTCCATGCATGTATGTATACACATGTGTATGTGTCCATGCAGATATGTGCATGTGGACATCTGTATCTAGCTCTATCTCCATATCTAGATGCATAACCAGTTGCCGTTGGGTTGACTCTGGCCGGCGGTGGCCACACACGGCTATCTGTGAGTCTGTAGCTGGTCAACGGCCAGGCCTGGGAAAGGCCGCACCCGCCCACCTGGATGGGGAAGAGCGTGGTCTGCATGGCCGTGTCCTCTTCAGCGTAGGCCAGGATGGTCCGCAGGGACCGCCTCAGGTGCTCCTCGTTAAAGTCCGCGGCCTTGCCCACCAGAGAGGCCAGCGACATGGTCACTTGCATCTTGACTCTCGCAAAGTTCTGCACGGGGTGGACAAGGGAGCGAAGCAGAGGCATCAGCTGGGGGCTAAGTGAGGATGGCTGAGCCCACAGGGAGGAGGAGGAGGATGGGGGTCTCCCCGTGCCCCACCCCTGCGGCACCCTGGCTTCCTCCCCTCTCAGAGACACTGAGCCGAGAGCCAGTGCAGCGTTGAAATGAGGGCGTGCAGCCGTGAATCAAGCCCTGGGTACTGCCGGAACCCTGTACATTTTAACCTAGGACCGGGCTGCCTCCAAGCCAAGGCTGGGACCGTCCTACAGCGTCGGCCGCAGGATTTATCCTACCTGCCCACGGTTCTTCCCCTGGGGCTTTGTCCAAACTGCAGGGTGATGTCACTCTAGGCAGGTGCTCACTTTTGGTCCCCACTTCCTTCTGGGACCATGGGACAGCTGGCCCAAGGGCCCCTCCCAAGAAGCCACTCCCACATATTCTGAGGACCCTGCCTCCCTCTCTCGGTCATGCCCCCCGTGTCATCACACGCCTGCTCACAGCACGGGTGCAGAGGACAGTCCACGTGTGCAGAACCCAGAGCACGGCTGCCTGCGGGCGACCACGCCGAGCCCAAAGGTGCTACACATGCATGACAACGGGGTCCAGCGCCTCAGCTGATTCCAAACTCGCTTTCACAGGCTACTCTGTCTGTTGTATTTCCTGAACAGACACTAACTTGGGTCTCACAGATTCCCGCGTCTCCCAGTGAAGAGACCTGTGGAAGCCACTGATTCCCCGGCCTCATAGTCACACCTGGACGCAAACTCGAGCAAAGATGCCACCTGCCTAGACCAGCACTTCCCTTCCCCAGGATGGACGTGATGTCAGCGCAGCGCGGGGTCACCTCCCCGGGACCAGTGCCCTCCAGCCACCTCTCCTCACTCCCCCCCCCAGGATGGATGTGATGTCAGTGCAGCATTGGGTCACCTCCCCCCCCGCCGCCCCCCCGTCCCCGCGAGCCGCCCACTCACACTGACGGCTCCGAAGCTGAACCTCATGACCAGGTAGAGGGTGGCGCAGGCCTGGCTGCGGGTGACGTCCATGCTGCTGCTGCAGTGCTGAAGCACACGCTGGCACAGGTCCGCGCACTGCTCCAGCTCCTCCTCGAACAGCAGGTCCCCGTACTAGGAGGGACGCGGGCCGTCAGAGGGCCGCCACCTTGGATGTCCAGCGGCCCCATCAAAGGGCAGGTCCCCGGACCAGGAGGGACACGGGCCGTCAGAGGGCCGCCACCTCGGATGTCCAGCGGCCCCATCAAAGGGCAGGTCCCCGGACCAGGAGGGACACTGTAGCTACCACTCAGATGTCCACCTGCCCCATCAAAGGGCAGGTCCCTGAACCAGGAGGGACACCGGGCTGTTAGAGGGCCACCACCTCGGACATCCACCTGCTCCATCAAAGGGCAGGTCCCTGAACTAGGAGGGACACTGTAGCTACCACTCAGACGTCCACCTGCCCCATCAAAGGGCAGGTTCCCCAACCAGGAGGGACAAGGGCCATTAGCTGTCCCTCAGATGTACACCTACTCCCTCAAAGGGCAAGTCCCCAAACTAAGAGAGACACAGGCTGGTAGACGTCCACCTGACTTATGTGCCCCACCTCCTTGAAAGACAAGTCCCCAAACCAGCAGAGACACAGGCCCACAGATGTCCACCTGGCTGCTGCCCTCCAGCCTGTTGCAAGATGCAAACGCCTGCCTGTGAAAGCCACAAGCCCAGGCAGGAGCCGGTATAATGAGCCCCAGAAGCCAAGGGCCAGGCTGGAGCAATGGCCTCCACGCGAGACCTCATGAATCACACAACAAAGGACAAAGCCAGTGGACCCTGAGCTGGCTCTGACTCACAGAGGCTCAGCTTGTGTCAGCACAAAACGTGCTCCCTGGGGTTTGAGGACTGAAGTTTCAGAAGCAAATCACCAGGCCTTTCTTCCTTGGCACCTCTGGGTGGACTTGAACCTCCAACCTTGGGCTAGTGGCGGAGCTCATTAAGGGCTGTGTGGGACGATAGTTAGCTGGGTTGCCTTCATGGTTAAGGTCACAGCTTTGAAGCGATACGCCTCAGTTTGCTGAACCTACACTGTGGAATTGGTTCCTATTCTGAGCTGCTGGACAGGCCGGAGGAGAGCTCGCCTGCAGGACTCCCAAAGCCGCAGAGGCCATGGGAAGGCCGCTGAGACCCACGACTTTGCAAACCTTGGGATGGCGCCATGATCTGGAATCAACTTGGTGACAGTGGGCTTGGTTTTGGTTGGAATTTTTTAAAAATGATCTTATTTTTTTATTTTGTGTGTGTGTACTGTCTAATCGGATCTGACAGGTACAGGAGGAGATGGCCCCTCTATCTCCAGCAGAGCATCTGTGCAGCTTCCTGCCACCAGCCACCAGGACTCCCTCGGTTGGGAATTTTTATGAACTCAAAATGCGACAACTTTCTTCCTCAGAGTGCTTAGTGAGTTTGAACCACAAACCTCTTGGTTAACTCAATGCTTAGCCTACGGTTTCCCCAGGACTCATTTAACATTCCTGAGTCTCCTGGAAAGCACTGGTGATCATCACCAACAGAAACAGAGTGGCCTTGATGGTGGGGAGCAGGGAATCCCACTTTCTAATTGTAAATGACGACCTGTGGAGGACCCCACCTGGCTGAGGCCCCTGACCCATCCGACCCGTCTTTGTAAGGATGATCCTTCCCACACCTCCTGCGTTTCGGTTTGGTTTGATTTTGGTTTGGTTTTTCTTTACAGGGAGAGTGTGAACGTGTACCACTGTGTAGGACCTACTAACTGCTGTTGGCTCAGTTCTGACTCTCAATGACCCTGCTGAACAAGGGAGGACCCCTCACGCATTTCTGAGGCTGTGCACCTGTGCAGGACAGATGGCCACATCAGTCTCTGGAGGAGCAGCTGGTGGATTTGAACCGTTAATCTTGTGCATAGCAGTTGAGCACTTAACAGCTGCGCCCCCAGAGTTCGTTTCATGGTATTGAGAGCAAGTGTCAAACCCGACGGAGAGGGAAGCTGGCCCCTCGAGTCACATGCTCAGGTCCTGGGCCCACTGGGAGTGGCCTTTTACATTTCCACAGTGGGCCCACGTTGCAGCTGTGGCAGCTGCTCCCCCTCGCAAGGTGTCCTTCCATGGAATCAGTCCACCTGGACTCCAGCGTTCCCCTCCCATGTCCCCTGGCAGGCGTCCTGCTGTTTGGAAGGCTTGGAGACAGCTCGACGAAGCTGACCGGTAGTGAAGAGCTTACCCTGGCGATGAGCGCTCGGAGGGTGGCGAAGCAGTGTGTCAGGTACGTGGTACTCTGGTCACAGCTCAGCGAGTTCACCAGGACCCTCAGCACGCCTCCTAGCAGGCTGTCCTTCCAGTCCAGAGCCGAGCTGGCCTGCAGGGAGGAGGCAGTGAGGCTGGGTGCTGCTGGCCACTCACCACCTTTGTGGCTCGGTGCTGTGAGGCCCACGGGCCTTGCCTCAGTTGTCCTGGTCAGATGGGCCATCCCACTCTCCCACAGAGATGGCTCCTAGGACCTGCTTCCCCAACACCCCACTGAACTGGGATCTACACCCAATTCTGCCTCCTGAAGAAATGCAAGAAGCTGTGGTGGCCTAGTGGGTAAAAGTTGTGCTATCAACCCAAAGGCGCACTGTTCTAATCCACCAGCTGCTCTGAGGCAGACAGATGGGCAATGTCCCCTCATCCAATGTACAACTTCAATCCACTAGAGTGGACAGCTCACAACAACAACAACAATAACGGGATGTGGTAGTTGAAGAGCTTGTGCAAACACCAGCTGTTTCTCAGAAGGGGCAGGCAGCCCTCCGTGAAGATGCCCGCCTTGCCCATGGGGCAGTTCGGCTTGTCTCACAGGGTCACTCGGAGTCGGAATCCACTCAGTGGTGCCGGGTTTGGGCTGCTGAGCTCTGTCACGAGGCACACTGCCCGCTCCCTGGCCCACAGTCGTTGGGACATTCTTCTTCTCTGTACAATTTACAGCTTTCCTCCACAACCCACAGGACAACAGGGGCTCCTCAATGGTGGCGACAGTTCTAAATCCAGCTGATGATCAACTACCAAAACAAACAGCTCACTGCCACCCAGCTGACTGTGGCTCAGGGCGACCCAAGTTTCACCAAGAAGACTATACCCGCTGTAGGGTTTTCTCAGCCGTCATCTCTGCACAGGCTGATCTCCAGGCCTTTCTTCCATGGCACCCTGAGGGGATGTGTTCTGAGCCAGCAGCCTTGCTTTCAGTTTGATTCGATTCCAACTCACGGTGACCCCACGGGACAGAGATGAACTGTCCCCTTGGGTTTTTGTGACCATCATCTTTACACAAGCAGAGGCCAGTCCGTCCGCAGGGAGCTTCTGGTGTGTGTGGACTGTCGCCCAAAGACCTCTCTCATCAGTGACAGCAGGGCAAGAGGGGCCATGGATGACGCCAATTGTCCTTTGGGTCTCTCTGAAAGCAAGATGTGTTCTGAGGGCTGGTGGTGGGCATGGAGCGCTAGGATCAATGCCACGTAAAGGCAGATCTAAAGAGTGCCACGCCTCCAAGCGACAGGAGACATGCAAGTCATCAGAGATCGGGACGCTGGCCTTCCCTGTGTGTCACAGATACTATGACTTTAGGCAACTTAAAAGTTGGACAGAGAAGACTGCACTGAGTTTCAACAATATTTCCTGTAGCCTTAATGTCAGCATTAGGTCTTATTTCAGTAAATGATTTCTCAGTGGAAACATTTTCCTACAGGGGTCAATTATTATGTTCCAGGGAACATAATTTTTCAATGGAATGGAAAAAAACTCCCATTATCACCTAGATTCTGGAGTTCAGGAAAACACCCACAGAGAGGATACCTTTAGGATGGTGCACTGTGTCCCTCAGCCCTCTCTTTCTCACGGTAGACCCCTCCACTCATCACCTGAGCTCCCAAACCAGGTGGGAGTAGTGGCTGCATCAGTCAACTGGAGATGACCCATTAGAAGGAAAGATCATTTATTAGACACCAACACACAACCACATCCACTCCCACACACACCCAACACACACATACCCAGACACACCCCAACACACCCCCTCCACACCCACAC
>NW_006399764.1:30799593-30801495 GCF_000299155.1 Elephantulus edwardii
CACACCACCCCCCAACACCCCACACCCAACACACACACACACACACACACACACGGCTACCACTAGGTGACTCTGGCTCATGGTGACCCCCACATAGGACAGGAGAGAACGGTGGTCCACAGAGCTTCTCTGGCTGCCCACGGGAGGAGATCTCCTGGCCTTTATTCCTCAGAACCACTGAGTGGATTTGAACTACCCACTTCTCAGTTGGCGACATGTCAGGGTGGTGACCCCGTGTGATATGGAGAGCTGCCCGGGGGTTTTACTGGCTGTTCTAGGTGGTTCCTTTCCTGCTCCAGGCGTTTTCTTTAGGAGGTGTGACACTGAGTCGGAACCGACTCCTAACGGACCCCATAATGGGTTTTTAGAGGCTGTAAATCACACGGAAGGCGACTGTCCAATTTCTCCTCAGGAGCAGCTGGTGAACTTGAACCGAATGCCACTGGGTTGGTAGTACAATTCCTTACCCTCTAGACCACCAGCACTCCCATGCGGTAGATGGGGAGCTCTAAGCCCACCACCCCATCATAATCTCGGCACATCTTCTGGTGGATCTAAACCCAAGGGCTGGCTTGTCTGGCAACCAAACCGTTTCAGAGTGGACAGGAATTCAGAGAAGCCAGAAAAATGCTCAGTATCTCTGGAATCTGTAAGGAGGACGCTATCCTAACAGTGCGCTCCCAGCTTTATTAAAGATCACACTTGTTTCACCCCAATTGTGTATAAAGTATTCCTCATTACATCCCTGTAAGCGTGCTCTGATTGAGGCCATCGGGAACCCCCCCCCACTGCACCTCTGTAAGTGTGTTCTGGTGGAGGCCACCAGGCATGCCCCCTCTCCCATGCACCCCTGTAAGCCTGTTCTGGTGGAGGCCATCAGGCACTCCTCTTACTGCACCCCCATAAGTGAGTTCTGGTTGAGGCCATTGGTGCGTCCCCGTTCCCACCGCACCCCTGTAAGCGTGTTCTAGTGGAGGCCATCACTGTTCCCCCCACTGCACCCCTGTAAGTTTACTCTGGTTGAAGCTGTCACCGCCCTGCTCTCACCTGGATGATATTCTCCTGCATGTCCAAGATGATCAGGTTCGCTTCTGTAGCCAGGTTGCCACTGATCAAGGCCTCTTGATCTAGCTCTGCCTTAGTTCTGAGAAACAAAAAGAAACCAAGGCAAATGCACGTCAAATTGAACGTATTCCAGCAGCAACAATCTTAGCACCAACGTGAGAAGATGCTTCTGAAATAGTCGGCTCTGAATGAAAGCAGAGCAGCTGGTGCCTTCTGTGACTGGAGTGTCCAGTTGAAAAGACGGCTGAGCTAACGTCCTCGGGCCACCATCAATCTCACCATGACTGACAGATGACCACTGTAGACACAAGGCCGGATGGAGGAGCCATCAGGCCAGACCACCAGGTTGTTGGGCCCCCACTGCCCACTGAATAAATAAACAAGCCAGACATGTGGTCATCCATCCACTCTTACTCACAGCAACCTGGGGGGACAGAGGGGAACTGCCCCACGGGGTTGCGAGGCTGCCCATCCTTTTGGAAACTGACTGTCCTCTCTCAATCTTGTGAAGGGGCTGGTGGGTCAGAAACTTTCAGTGAGTAGCCAAGCACTTAAACACTGCACAACCAGGGCTTCCTATCAGGCGCACAACACCTGAGCTCAAATTGGGCAACAAAAATGGGAGACATGCACTGTCAACTCAGATCACTCGCTTTTAGTCTCCATGTCTAAATTGTTGCATGTATATCTATGTATGTACAGAACCATCCATCCATCCACCCACCCATCCACCCACCCAGCCATCCAACCATCCATCCATCACCCATCCACCCATCCATCCATCCACCCATCCATCCATCCATCCATCCCCCATCCATCCATCCATCCATCCATCCA
>NW_006399764.1:30802298-30883673 GCF_000299155.1 Elephantulus edwardii
TCCATCCATCCATCCATCCATTCATCCATCACCTATCCACCCAACCACCCATCCATCCATCCACTCGTCCATCATTAGCTGTTTGGGATGCTGTTGAGTTGATTCTGACTCAGAGTGATCCCATGTGACAATGAAGAACTGACTGATAGAGTTTTCTTGGTATTGAGAGGGTTCAAACGAGTAACCTTCCCCTTACCAGCCAAGTGCCTAACTATTCTGTCACCAGGGTGCTCCCTCCCCCTCATTCTCTTTCTGCAGTGTATATTGAAAGCCAAATTAATTGTTTTTCTTTCATTTCTTCATTTTCTTTATTGATCTAATATGTTTTGTAGTAGCCTGCTAACCAAAAGGCTGACGGTTCAAATCCACCAGCCGCTCTGTGGGAGTAAGATGAGTCACCTCAGAAACCTGAATGGAGGGCCAGTTACTCATCAGAATGGACTCAAAGGCAAAAGGTCTGTGAGAAAAGAGCCAAGTGCAAAGAAGAAAACACTGCCAGCCAGTTCCCAGCGCTCGAGAAAACCACTAGTAACATCTGGCTTTTGAATTCCTGGCAGCCTTTCTAAAATTCACACACGTAATTAGAAATAGTGTCGCCCCTTTTGGGGGACATTTTCAGGGAACGCTGACATGACTGGCCATGAATAGCCATTGTTACCACATCTCTTCAAGGAAACTTTGGATTTGAGATAATGTGGTCTTCCCCACATCCCCTAGTTCTTTCTTGGGCCCCTCCTGCCATGGGCCTCTTGTTAAACTATCTGAGTTTACTAAATACTCTTGAAATATTTATCAACATGATGAATTTCAAGAGTCGGAAATCCTAATTCCTCACAGCCTTGATTGTCCTGGCGGAACTGTGTCCACATGGACGACAAGGTTTGATTTCCGTGCCCCGGGAGGATGATGTTGTTTTGGTAACACAAGGAGCCTGGGAAAGGCGCTGGGCCGGGGTGCACGGCCAGGGCCTCCGGGGGTGTCTTACTTATCCAGCTTGTCATTAGCTTGCCGCCAGTGTGTCTGGTCCTTCTTCCATCTCAGGTTCTCGCTGAGGCCGGGGAACCGGTCATTCCCTAGGAGTTAAGAGAAGCACGCGAAGAATTTGATTAGCAGGGAGCCCTTCCAGATAAGCAGAGGCTCCCTAACAAGCTTGGGGGAGACGCCTCAGCAGCTCCTCCAGATAGTGGGAGGCCCCGTTAATGGCTGGGGTGGTGGAGAAACAACTCCAGGCTGGGCCTCTCTCTGGTGGACAACTGGAGCTTCAGAAGACCCTTCCTCTTCATTTCTGGCACACGGGGAGTCCACGTATAAGACCAGAGGGAGACACTGGCTCTCTCACTGATTTGTTGGAAAAGAAAGCATGGGGGGTGAATGATGGTACCCCCAAACCAGACCTGTTCCTGTTGAGCTGATTCCAGCTCACAGGAGTCTGTGGACAGACCACGATCTTTCAAGAAGACTGCCGTATCTTTTCCCCGTGGAGGGTTTGAACCGCCAACCTTGTGGTTAGCAAGAGGGTGCTTTAACCCCTATGCCACCAGGACTTCTGAGGGTGCCCCCACTGTGAGAATGTGGAGCCCTAAGATCCAGAGGCCAGGACAAGCTGGCCCTCAGATTTAACCAGCAGTCAGCCCAGGCCGAGGGCGGGAAGCACCTCATTCTATCTACAACTCAGCCCATTTCGGATCATTGTGGGGGTGGGGGCCGTGAGCCTGCAGACAGATGGGCCTGGGACAGAACAATCCACTCTCTTGACTGTGATCTGGATGTTTCTCAAGTCACCCCTGACTCCCAGCACCCCACATGTGGGGGAGAACTGTACTGAACAGGGCTTTCAAGGGCTGGTCTTTCAGAAGAGATGGCCAGGCCTTTCTTCTAAGGTGCCCTTGGACGACGGCCTCAAACCTCCAGCCTTCTTGGTTCGCAGCCAAGCATGTTAAGCACTTGTTACACTCAAGGTCTAAAGTTGAGAGAAAAGAGCCTAATGCCTGAGAGGGCCTGCAGCCTTGATGGACACACCTCCACCCGGGCCTGGGACCGCACACTGACCCTGTCCCACTGGGAGTCTGAATAAGATGCTGCTGAGGGGGCGTCTCCAGGGTTCCTGTGCTCCAGCTCAGGGGTGCAGGAGGACTTCACACAAGAACCCTACAACTGTTGTCTCTGATGTCCCCTTAAATGTCTCCAGAAAGTGACAAATGTCCACTCACACTGGGGACAGTCCACTCAGATGGCTCCAAGCTGTTGACCAAAAGTGGGATACCTCCTACCCCCTCCACCCGGAACCTAGCACCCCACCCTCACACTTGTAGTATAATCCTCTGTCCACATACCCAGAGCACCACCCCTCCCCACCCTTAAAGTCTGTCACTCCACTCATACACCTGAGCCTCTTTCCCACCTACACATGCAGCCCAGCACCTTGCCCACACACTCGGAGCCTCGGCCCACCGAAACCCATCCCCCCAGGAGCCCAGCACCCTTGCACACACAACTGGAGTCCCAACTCTCACACATCCTAAAACTCATCTTCTACATACCTAAGTCCCACCTAAACACACCTGTAGTCCCAGCTCCATAAACCTGGATTCCCCTACGATATATGCGCACTAACCTGGAACCTCACCTCCCACACACCTGGATACCCCCTACAATGTGTGTCCACACACCTGTCTCACCTCCCACACACCTAGATCCCCCCTACAACGTGTGTCCACACACCTGGAGCCCCACCTCCCACATGTGTGTCCCCGTACAATGTGCGTGCACACGCCTGGAGCCCCACCTCCCACGCACCTGGGTCCCTCTACAATGTGCATGTACACACGCGGAGCCCCACCTCCCACGCACCTGGGTCCCTCTACAACGTGCGTGCACACACCTGGAGTCCGGCAGCGCCGCATCATCTCCCCTCGGGCCCCTTCCCCTCGCAGTAGCGCCTCCTCCAGCCGGGCCTTGACGTCCCTGGACTTCTGCAGGACCTGCGTGCTGACCTTGTCGGAGCTCTGCTTTCCCTGGACGAAGGGAGGAAGGGCATCTGCTGGGGGAGCTCTGCGTGCATTGAGGGGATCCCTCCCTGGCTCTCCCCAACACCTGCAGCCTGAGCCCACCCCCCCAAGGGCTCCACCTGCTGCAGGACGTTGTCCAGGTGATCCCCCCACAAGACCCTGCTCAGGGACTCCTCAGTGATTCACTAACTTAAGATGATCCCAGTGAGACCAACCCTTCCAGACAGAAGCACAGAAAATGCGGCTGACATGTGTGTCTGGGGCTTGACGCAGATCCCAGGCCGACAAGTACAGAAATCGGAAAAGTTAAATGTTTCCACCGCTCAGCCCACGTGGCAGTGACAAGCCAAGCCAAGCAGAGAGCCCACCGCCACCCACGCCCACCTTGTACTCGAAGCAGGACACGCAGATGAAGAGCAGGTCCAGGATCCTGTTGAGCTGCATGGACGGCAGGTCTGCAATCCACCGCTGGATGAGGCTCTGCTCCGCGTTCTTGACAATCCAGAGGAAGCAGGTCATGAGGTTGCGGGTGGTGTCGGCGCTCAGCAGGCTGCACTGCTTGTAGGGCTGGAGGGGCACAGGGGTTGAGGGCGGGCACAGGGATGGGGAGCCCGGGCGTGCTCCTCCCCAGGGATTAAGGGCGGGCACAGGGATGGGGAGCCCGGGCGTGCTCCTCCCCAGATGTGGGCATCACTTCTGCTCCACCTGGAACTGCTTCCAGAAGTCACACCTCCAGCACAGCAAGCGGAGATCTGCTTGTCCACATGCCACACAAACCCACTCACTGACATCCCGAGGGATGGTCCTAATCCCGTTAACACACAGCTCACACTCAACTCACACTCAGGACCAGGGGCTCCCAGGCTGTGGTTGACAATGGAGGAGACAGCTCGTCCTCCCTCAGAGCTGCTGGTGGCTTTGCGGGCTGGACTGGTGGACTGCGGGCTGCATGCAGTCTTCTGGTTCGCGGTGCAGCTCACCACGGGCTGTGCCACCAGCCTGCTGCTTTGAGATGCTGCATTTATGTGTCGCAGAGTCAGAACTGACCGCTGACCCCCCCCCCCCAGGTTTTCAGAGGCACTAAATTGCACAGAAAGAGACTGTCCATCCTTTTCTCACGGAGCAACTGGGGGATTCAAACTGAGTGTCTTTGTGATGGCAGCACAGCTTCTTACTGCTAGGCCACCAGAGTGCCGTACTTTGACATAGTTCCATGTCAAATGTTGCTGGTAGAATAATCAGTGCAGACAAACCAAAATCCCAAGCAAGATGTGTCAGGTTGATTCCATCTAATAGTGGCTCCACGTGACAGGGAAGGGCTGCCCGTGGGATTCCCAGTGCCGTGCTCTCCACTTGACCATGTCGCCTTCATGGGCCGGACAAAGGCATGCCACTGTGTAGATCTTAACAAACCATGGATAACGTCACAAAGGAAGAGGATCCAGGAAAACGTAACTGTTTATACAGAAGCTGCAGACGGACCCAGAGCTGGTGGTTCAGACAGAGCCAAGTTTCCGCTGTGGTTTAAAGGCAGCCCGTGTGCATCAGGGCTGTATCCTTTCATCATATTTATTCAATGTGGATGCCGGGTGAATGATCCAGGAGGGTGACTTTATGAAGAAGAACACAGCACCAGGATTGGAGGAAGTCTGACAGCCTGTGGTGAGCAGACAACATGACTTCGCTTGTCCAAAGTTAGGGCTTGAATGACAGAATGACGAAGTCAAAGGCGTCAGCATGGATTACACTTCAGCACGAAAAGCCCCAAATCCTCACAAATGGATGGACAAACACAGACATCATTGAAGTGTCGACAATCCCGTTTTACCTGGATCCACATCAACACGTCTAGGCTGGTAGGAAAAAGTATTCAAAGCATTGTTTTGGGCAAATCAGCTATAAAAAGACCTCTTTAAAATATTAAAAAGTAAAAGACATCACTTTGAGGACTGATGTGCACTTGACACAAGTCAACGTCCTGTCAGTGTCTGCTTAGACTGGAGAGCCAGACAGCGAATAAGGAAGAGTGAGGAAGAATTGGCAGATGTGCGTCATGGTAGATGAAGCAGCATCTACGACCAGGAGAACAAACCGGTCCTGGAAAGGGTGTGGTCACAATGCTCCTTACAATTGCTTCTCGTGGACTTCGGTCCTTTATCATGAAGGTCCAGTTCTTGGAGGACATCATGCTTGGTAAGTGGAGGGTGAGCAAAGGAGAGAAAGACCTCCAAGGAGATGAAGTCCCACGGTGGCTGTACCAGCGGCCTGAAACACAGCCGTGACCATGGGCGGCGCAGGAGCCGGCCGCGTTTCACATTTGCAGCCAAACTCTCTGTGGCTTGGACCCACTCACCCAACAATATCTACGGCAGCAGATGCCACGTCTTTCTCTCGTGGATTCAAACTGGCAACTTTTTACTTACTGACTGAGCAATTTAACCATGGCACCACCAGGATGCCCTTTGAAGATAGCAATAATACAAAAAAAAAAGGGTGAAAACAGCAGTGTGGAGATTCCGTCTGAGAACTGAACTTGCTCATTCTCACATAATTCCTGTCCAAAATGTGGATGGGCATTTACTCTGCTTTTCCTGGATCTGAGCCCAGGTGACAGTGATGTGAGCACACGTGACCCATGTGCCGGGATTGCTGGAGTTCACCATGCATGGGGCCCGTCTGACATGACTCAGAGAAGGTGCAGCCTGAGTGCTCACGGGAGGTCAAGACGACAAAGCTTCATCTCTCACAGTTCGGTCACATTGCTAGGAAAGACTCTTCCTCAGAAAGCGACATCATGCTTGGAAAGGTGAAGGGTCAGTGGAAGCGACAAAGACTTTCCAAGAGACCGACTGACACAGCAGCAATGGGCTCAAGTAGGTCAGAAACGATGAGGATGGCACAGGACAGGGCAGGGCTCACATCTGTGGTTTATAGGGTCTCCATGGATCGTACTTGACCTGATGACACCTAACAACAACAACATCATTTCTCTCCTTCCTCATCTAGGAAGCGTGTGACCTGTGTCACCGACAGTCACCTGTGCAGGAAGCTTTCGTGGTTAACTGGTAAGGAATTGCTCTGCCAATGCAAAGGCACGCGGTTCAAACCCACCAGTTACTCCACAGGAAAAACGAGCAACGTCTTCCCATGCATTAAGGACCTCTGAAAACCTGCTGGAGGGTCAGCTATGAGTTGGTCATGACTCGACGCTACACAACAACAATATGACCTGTTATGTGCATTTTCACCAAAACCACGTTCGTTTTGTGGTGAGAGTCCTGCCATTTGAGAAGATGACACGATCTGACGTGGCCATGACACAATTCTCGAGAGCCACCCCCATACTCCTCCTCCTTCCAGCCATCAATAGGGTTTTTGCTCTCCAGTGGACACCATCTCTGTGTCAGCTGGTTGGTGGGGAGGCCACAGTGTGGGGAGTGGGTGTGGGAAAGCTGGGCTGGGCAGCTCAGCAAAAGGGCCTCACGTGGAGTGTACGTGTCCAGGTGTGTATCTGTGCTGGGGGCTGTCTTAGTCACCGAGTGTGGCTGGACGAGAACACCACAAGGGGGTGGCTACAACAGACAGAATTGTATTTTCTCACAGTGTAGGAGGCTTGTGTTGTTACTAGTCATTCTTGCGTCTGTCCTGACCCATAGCGACCCCGTGGGCAGAGAAGGAAGCTCTCCCTCATCCAGGACCATCCTCACGGCCGTTGCTGTGGGAGCCCATTGCTGCGGCCACTGTGTCATCCATCTGCCCAAGGGTTCTCCTCTCGCACGATGACCTCTGCTTTATCAGGCATCACATCTTTGCTGTTTGAGCCCCATTGTTCCCTCGTTGTCAGGTGCCATCGAGTCGACTGTGACTCACGGTGACCCTGTAAACCTGGCCCTACCCTGCACCATTTTCACCATCTCCAATCTGCTCACGGCCATTCTCACGGTCACTGTGACCTTTCCTCTTGTTGGGGGCCTTCCTCTTTTCCTCTGAACCTCTGTATTTCCCAGCAGGACGTCTTTACCAAGCACTGAGCCCTCCTGAGTATATGCCCAAAACATGTGAGATGAAGGGTCACCATTTTTGCCTGATAGGAGACCCTTGATTGTACCTCTTCTGGGACAGGTTTGTTTGTTCTCCTGGCAGTCTGTGGAATATATAGTACCAACATTCTCCAGTAGTCTCCAACACCACAAGTCAAAGGCCCTGATTCTTCTTCCATTATCCATATTCACTGTGTAACTTTCAGATGCTTATGAAGCAACTGAAGATAGTGGCTTGAATAAGGTGCACCTTAGTCTTTAAGCTGACATCATTGCTCTTTAGTACTCTGGAGAGAAGATTTGTTCCACCAGAGGCCAGAAGTCTGAATTCAGGGTATTGGCTCTGTCTGCCTGGGTTGGGGTGCGGGACCCTTATCTGGGGCTCTCCAGCCTGTGTTCATGGGTTCCTTTCTCTCCACGTGTTCTTTCCCTATTTGCACTTGCTGGTCACTGTCCATGCTCTTCTTTTGTATCTTGAAAGTGATAAAGCCTGAGACACCCTACATGTAACAGCGCCCGAGTGGTTCAGTGGTTAAGCTCCACTGAGCCGCTAATGAAAAGGTGAGCAGTTCAAATCCACCAACCATGCCACAGGACAAAAGGAAAGCAGTCTGCTTCCATAAAGATGAGTCTTAGGAACCCCATGGGGCAGCTCTGCTCTATCCTGTCGTTCTCTCTCCCTGGACAGTGGAACCTGGATGCAAGGAGAGAGCTAGCCTGGCTGGGAGCTCTGGTAGCCTAGCAGGTAAGGAATTGCACTCCCAACACAAAGGCAGATGGTTTGGATCCCTCAGATGCTGATTCGGAGAAAGATGGATCCTCTCCTCCCAAGAGATTTGTTACCAGTGAAAGCTTGCAAGAGGGTCAGCTGAGAGTCAGCTCTGATCTGATGGCAGAAAGAGAGGGAGAAAGATACAGACCGAGAGAAAGGGAGAGAGTGGGAGAAAGGCAGAGAGAGAGAAAAGGAGAGAGAGCGAGAGAGGAGGGGGGAAAGAGAGAGGGAGGGAGAGAGGAGGGGGAGAGAGAGAGAGATTCTCTGTGGGTTGGAATTGAATCTATGCTGATGAGTACATTATTATGTTCTTATTAACACGACAATTCTATGTTCTATTTCCACACGGAATTCCATCCACAGGAATCCAGTACGTATTTTGGGGGGTCACAACCTCATCATGGTGGAGTGGACGGTGGTCTGCTGGTCTTCGCTGGGCATTCTCTCCGACCTCAGTGATACCAAGTGGCCTCATGCTGCAAACGCCGCCCGTATTTCTGGTGCAAGCTCAGCTGTGCTGAAGCGGCCACGAGCAGAGAACGCGCCTGGCTGGGAGTGCAAATACTTGAGCTGTCCATCAGTTAGCTTCACAGCCACAGGCGCCAAACACGAGGTCATGACCTGCTCGAAAATTAATCAAGTCCAGAGCTCGGGAGGCCTTTGGTCAAGATCTCTGAACCCTGGGGGCAGGCGAGGGTGGAAGGAATCCATCTGCTTTCACGCTTTGGCCTCGTTTGCTCATCCTCCGGCGCTGAGTTCACCTCCCTTACTCATCATGTCCACACGGACAACACCCCCCGGCCCTCTTGGTTCACACCGTGTAGCTAATATCCACGGAATGTGCTGGGGAGATTGCACCAGAGCCCTTGTGGGGCTGGAGCGCGGCGTTGGTCTTGGATGGGAACAAGTCCAGTGAAGGAATCAGCCTTGAGTCTTTCAGTCTGTTGACAAGAATAAATGAAGTCTTTAGGTCAATGATGATTTCCCGGGGAGCATGTTCTGACTGGTGAATTTAAGGCTTTGGCGCTTCTCCACGCAGGCAAATAATGTCCAAGAGAAAAACTAACAGCAAATAACCTGCTGAGAGTTGAGGTTTCCTTGCCCGTGACATCCTACACTCACCTTAAAGAAGCCCTTCACCAAAATGAATCTGCCCCTAGACTTCCTTTCATTCGAAGCAGCAAATCCCTTCTTTTCCTATTGGAAACCAGGTTTGCTAAATTGGAATCTAAAATGACACAGCCAGACAGGGGGCAAAGTTATTACACAAACATCTCAATCATAACTGAACACCTGGGGTTTGAGCTGCAGTTCTGGGCAGGGTCAACTGGCATAACCTGGTTCACAAAGACAACATCCTACACCTCCCTTGGTGACCAGCGACTAGGGTCTGGAAGCACCAAAGGGGCAACTGTTGGTCTCTCTGTGCAGAACAAGAGGGAAGAAAAGCAAAGATGCTTAGACACGATCAGTCCCAAGAACTAAGAACCATCCACAGCACAGTGTCCAGGACCCCAAGACCAGAAAAACCACGTGGTCCCTCGCTACTCCTGCTGTCCATCCTATGAGAGCACAGTGGCCTGAACAGCCAGCCTTTCTGCGAGCAGTGCAGACGTTAATTGTTTACGCTTCCAGGATTCCCAACAACGGCAGAGTAGCCTGGGAGAGAGGGGAGAAGCAGAGCAAGCACCCCACGTACCAGGGACGACGGGAGAGGCCCACTGCTCTTCAGGCTGAAATGATTGCCGGCGATGGCCAGGGCCACACTCTGGTGAATCGCACTTTCACCATCCTGTTCTTCGTAGGAGCCACTCGAGCGGCTTTTCCCACCACGTGCGTCCACAGCTGTAATGCAAAGGTCGCTGGTGAGGCCAGGTCACAGGTAGTATTTCTAGTCAGTCCTCTGCCTGTCCACCCACTGCCCCAGGCCGTGGCAACTCACAGTGGCCCTGCAGGACACAGTAAAACTGTCCCCTAGGCCATGGCAACTCACGGTGGCCCTGCAGGACACTGTGAATCTGTCCCCTAGGCCGTGGCAACTCACAGTGGCCCTGCAGGACACAGTAAAACTGTCCCCAGGCCGTGGCAACTCACAGTGGCCCTGCAGGACACTGTGAATCTGTCCCCTAGGCCATGGCAACTCACGGTGGCCCTGCAGGACATAGTGAAACTGTCCCCCAGAGTTTCTGAGGCTGTAAATCCGGTAAGGTTAGAAGGAGCTCTGGTGGTACAGTGGCTTAAGCACTCGCCTGCCAACTGGGTGGCATGGGAACTGCTGGTCAGCAGTTCAAACCCACCAGCTGCTCTACTTGGGAGAAAAGTGTACAGTCTGCTTCTGTAAAGATCACTGGTTTGGCAACCCCATGGGGCCCTTCTCCCCACTGGCAGTAGGTTTATAGATGTATGCAAATAAAAAAGGGGGACCCCACACTTTAAAAGGGCAGTTGTCAAGAACATCACCAGATGCAGACACAGTAACCATGTGCTGAGCAGTTCTTGGCAAATTATGCTGAGTACCTGTTCCTGGTTCAGTAATTAAAAACACACATTCTGTTAGACTTGTTAACTAGAACCATTTGGACCTTACAGCTAGAGTCAAACTAGTGTAGACATTTTCATCTGTGAAAGTTCTGTGGACAGACTGAGTTTTCAGAAACACTACAAGGTCTGAAGGCGATTTGCCAGTCAGGACACTGCATGTGGGGGAAATGGGGAGATCTGGATTCCAAGGGCAAATTCCTGCCAGGATGGCAGGGCTCGTGGAAGCAAACCGAGGACCCAGGCTCTGTGAGAGCAGCCACGTAATTCCCAGGAAGGCTTCCAAATTGTGAGGAAAGCAGCAGCCGTTCATGGAAAAGACCAGAATCCTGGGTGTGTCTCTGTACTTGTTCGTTGTGTGCGCGCGTGTGTCTGTGTGTGTGTACATGTGTCTCTGTGTGTTTCTGTGCTTTTACGCTGTGTGTGTTGTGTGTACCATGTGTCTCTGTGCTTGTATGCTTTGTGTGTGTGTACATGTGTCTGTGTGTTTCCGGACTAATATGCTCTGTGTGTGCGCACCATGTGTCTCTCTGCCTGTGCCTGGGTGACTGTCTCTCCTTACTTCTCTGTGTGTACAGTGCAGGTATGTCTTTCTCCCACCCCTCCCTCTCTCCCTGTGCTTGTACACTCTGTGTGTGTGTGTGTGTGTGTGTGTGTACATGTGTCTCTGTGCTTGTACACTGTGTATGTGTATACGTGTGTCTCTGTGTGTTTCTGTGCTTGTACACTGTGTGTGTACGTGTGTCTCTGTGCTTGTATGCTCTGTGTGTGTGTACATGTGTCTCTGTGCTAGTACACTGTGTGTGTATGTTTGTGTACGTGTGTCTCTGTGCTTGTATGCTCTGTGTGTGTGTGTACCATGTGTCTCTGTGCCTGTGTCTGGGCGCCTGTCTCTCCTTACTTCTCTCTGTGTGTACAGTGCAGGTATGTCTTTCTCCCACCCCGCCCTCTCTCCGTGTGTGTCGTTAGCAGGCCAATAACCAGCTTCCATCAGGTCACTCTGAAGCCATGGTGACTGCCCCCGTGCAGACCACAACCGTGCCCCATAAGGTTTCCAAAGCTGGTACCGTCCAGAATCAGATTGCCAGGCCTTCCCCTACGGCACCTCTGAGTGGACTTGAACCGCTAACCCTTCCATAAGTAGTACAGAGTGTGTTAAACCATATGTACCACACAGACTCTGTACGTCTATTTCTTTACATATGTGTCATTTCTAAGCAAATACGCAAGGGGCCGCGTGCTTTTGGATTTAAAAACACTGAACTAAGGCTTGTGTTGAGAGCTTCTGTGGACGTGATGGTTAAGGCTATAAGTCCACTTGACCAGCCATGATTCTCAGTGGGCTGCAGATACGAGGTAATCGTTATCCACTGTGGTCTGACGGGAGAAGCCAATCAGCTGAATGAGGTGTGTCCTTGGGTTATGAGTGGCCTGCATGCAGTGCAGGGGGAGGTCCTGGCCAAGCTCCCTCATCTTGGTCTTCCATTCATCTGACTGCTGCTTCCTGAGATGTGAGAAGCCTTGCACCTGCTGCCTTACCTGCAGATGTGGATTCATCAGCCCCTATAACCACGTGTGACTTGAGCGAGGTGCAGCCAGAGAGCTCCTCGCAGCAAAGACTGGGAGGCATTGTCTCACATACTCTGGGCGTGTTGTCAGGAGGGGCTGGCCTTTGGAAGAACGTCAAGGAAAAGAACTGACACCGTGACAGCAGGAATGGGCCCGAGCCCAGCAGAGACTGTGGGGACAGTGCAGGAGAGGCCGAGGTTTTGGCTTGTTTACACGAGGTCGTTATGGACCAGAGCTGACCCGAAGGCAGCAGCAGGACATCATCCACTGGTGTGAGGAGAAGCCTCTGGCCTGACACCTGACCTCAGAATCGGGCCTCGGAGCCTCCAGAGCTGCGTGAGCCGTCCCCTTGAGACCAGTCTCTCCCTGAACGTGATCACAGACCCGCTTCACTGGCCCTCCTCCTCCAGAGCCCGGCCCAAGTCCGACGACCTGGAAGTGGACAAGCGACCACACACCGGCCAGCACAGAGCTAACAGGAGTGACCTCATTCTGGGGGACTTTGGTGCCCATCAACGCGGGGAGCAGTGCAGTGTAACGATGAATGCCATCCTCTGACTGTGGAGGACCGGTGCTCTCAATCCCCCCAGATGCCTTAGAAGAAAGGCAGTGATTGTCCCGAGAAGGGTCACGGTCACAGCCACTTAAACCTGGAGGAGCCCAGATGTGCTCTGAACCCCAGGGGGCCCGTCCTGTGTGAGAGCAGACCCCACGCTGCAGGTTCTGGGTTGTCCACGCACCCCAGGGGCGAGACAGTGGGTGTCTTACCTGTAAAATCATAGAGCTGCGGTAACGCGTCCAAAATGATGCCCACCAGCGGCAGGTAGAGGGCGGCGACTTTGACCTTCACCTCGGGCTTGGCGCAGCGGGGGTCCAGGTCGTGGTTGCTCAGCAGACTGTGGATGGCGCTGACCGCCTTCCTCTGCACCCTGCTGATCCTGACGGTGAAGGCGGGGGACGCGGTTAGCACACGGGGAGGCTGACCCGAGAAGGACAGCGTCACAGTGACCCCAGCGCCAAGGCGACCAGGGGGGACGGGCAGGCCAGGGAGAGGTCAAAGGATCCCACGCCTGCGTTCCAGGCCTGGTTCCGCTGCTCAGCGCTGTCCTAGCTACACAGCGCTGCTGTAACAGAGATGCCGCAAGGCGAGTGTTAAACACAAATGGATTCTCACACAGTTTGGTCTAGAAGTTCAAACTCAGGTGCCGGCTGAAGGGAAAGTTTTCGCTCTGTGCCTGCTCCGGGGAAACAGCTTTGTCTCATTTCGACATCCCTATGCCCAGCATTCCACGGGCACATCAACCCAAGTGACATTCTCTGTATCGATGAGCTTCCTCGAGCAGGGACCTGGGTCCACTCCTGGATATGACGTCTTGGTGCTACTGAAGTCCCTTCTTTCAGCCTCGTGGATAAGGAGTTATGCTGCCAACCCCAAGGCAGGCAGTTCCAACTCAGGAGCAATTAGTTGTTTCTTGGGGAGCTCTGGTGGCCTAGAGGGTAGGGGGTTGTGCTGTCAACCCAAAGTCAGGCAGTTCGGATCCAGCAGCTCTGAGGGAGAAAGATGGGCAATCCCTTCTCACTCCGTTTACAGCCCCTGACAACCTGCTGGAGGGTCAGCTCTGACTGGGACTCGGTGACAATGAGCTGCTTATGTGACTGAAGCCCTCACCCCCACTTCCCTCACCTTTTTATCTCCGTTGAGATAATAGGTGTTACAGGCCACACCCTCGGGGGACCACTCTTCCATCCTGGGGCTGTCAGAGGACTCAGGAGTGTGGCACCCCACCCTTAATCCTCCCACAATTATTTGGTTTATCAAATGATGGGAGATCGTCACACAGAATCCGTATTATAATGTTATTATTGTTGTTGTTGTTGGGGACAGTTGAGTTGGAATCCACTCACAGCTGACCTGCCAGTGGGTTTTAAATCACACAGGCGGGGACTGACCGCCCCTCCTCAGAGCAGTTGGGGGATTCAAACTGCATGCCTTTGAGTTTGCAATGTAGTTTCTTACCCCTGGGCCACCTGACCTCCTGACATCATTGTTTCATTACATGCATGTGTTTTGGGGGACATGACTGAATCCATGACAGTCATGATGTCTTCGAGGTGCATCTCGTGACTTTGTCTTGTGCATCTCGTGACTTTGTCTTGTGCACTGCGAACCACTGGATTGAACGGGAGCCCCCACAGGGCAGTTCTGCTGTCCCATGTAAGGTCTTTGTGAGCTGAAGTGGACTCAACAGCCCACACAGTAACAACTGCATGGACACTAACCCTGGGTGTGTGGCTTCTCTCTCAGCTTGTGACGCTGGCCCGTGAGAATCCAGTGAAGACCCAGGACAAGTCCTTCCCATCAGTAGCCACATCCTCTGCTGGCTCCAAGCTGTGTGGCCCTGGCATGATGTCCCCAAGTTAAGACCAGCTCTGGGACCCTGTAACCCATGTACATGGGGGCGCTTCTCACAAGAGCCGAATGTGGAGACAAGTGCAATGCCGTCAACAGATGAGGGGTCAACGAGAAGTGGCCCATCCGTACGATGGACTCTCGCCCAGTCACAAAAAGGAATGGAGTTTGGGGACTAAACGGGCCACAACTGCGTCAAGACGACGAACCCGCCTTGGGAGAAGTCAGCCAGCGTGCTCCTTAGAAGTGAAGTTGAAAGGGAGCTCTGGTGGCCTAGTGGCAAGACGCTACACTGTAATCCCAGGGGTATGCGGTTCAAATCCACCAGATGCTTTGCTGGAGAAGGAGGGGGCAATTTCCTCCTGTACCAGTGAGATCTGATTTGACAGTACACGTAAAAAAATACAAAAAAAAAAAAGAAGTGAAGGTGAGACGTCATCTCACGCCTCTGGGCGTGTCATCAGGAGGAACCAGCCCTGGGAGAGACATCAGGCAGCATGCATGGACAAACAGAGGTTTGGCAGAAAAGAGGAAGACCCTCGATAAGTTGGATTGACACAGTGACTACAAAAGTGGCTTAGGTAAAGCAGAAATTGTAAAACAGCACAGGATTGGCTGCTGCGACATGGACTGGCTCAGTGACTGTAACAATGACCTTGATCACATCCAGGATGACGAGGAAGGCAGGGGACAGGTCAAGGTTCAGATCTGTGGCTCACAGGGTCACTGTCAGTCATAGACAACAGCAGTGAAAACAACCACAAACTCCAAAGGCAGATGGTTCGAATCCACTGGCTGCTCCACAAGGGTTGGCAATATCCTCCAGGCGTCTCACTGCCACTGAAAACCCTCCAGAGGGCATCTGACGCGACAGCACTCAACAACAACAAACACACAGTCTCGGTGCGCTGACATCTAACAATAAAAACAATGACGTGGTTGAACATCAGGCTGAGAGAATCAAGTCAATGGCAAAAGAACAAGAAAAACATGCCCCTATTTAAGAGGATAAGAAAACACGCAGAACTCTGAGATCAATGGTGGTTTCCGGAGGTGGAGAAGAGGGGAGGGTGCTGGAACCGTGCTTTCTTAGGGAGGACTGAGTTTATGTGGGTGGGGACGGGGCATTTTGGAGCCATATCTCAAGTCAGTAAGTATATTTGTGGAAGCTGCATGAATGAATGACTTGGGTGTGTTTCTTGACAACAATAAAGGAAGGGCTTTTCTCTGTCTCGAAGGACCCTGCCAATCAAAGCATCACTAGGAGCCTGCAGGGTGTGAACCCACTGACAGCTGACCCTCCAGGTTTTCAGGGGGAGTACCCTGCACGGGAGGAGACTTCCTATCCTTCTCCTGCAGTGACTGGTGGATTCAAACCACACACCTCTGAGCCGGCAGCACGTTCATTCTCAATAAGCCACCAGCGCTGCCTGAAGCCTCTACCAGCACCACAGCCTTGCAAGTTCTCTCCCAGGAAGCGCGTCCTGGAGAAGTCGCTTTGCGGCCCCCTCCCTCTGCACACCGTTTCTGGGCTCTGCTGGAACCACCCTCCCCACACCTGGTGTCTCTGCCCTTTGGAACTGGAGAGTGAAGGCGTTTTCTACCCAGTGCGAGACACCAGAAGGCAAGTCTGGTGAGGGCCTCGTCTGACCTTCTACGGTCAGTGTTGGAAACGTACCCTTCCCCTTCAGCGTCCAGGGCGGCGGCCAGCTCAGTGAAGAGCAGTCCTGTCAGGAAGTGCTGCTGGCGGTACTCAGGGGTCAGGTCGAACATGCCCGCGATCTTCTGGTCCTGGAGGCTGGAGCCGGAGCTGGAGTTCTGGAGGACGTGAGGGCAGCGGTAAGTGGGAGGACTGGATGTACAGTCATGATGGAGGTGCTGCCCCTGGAGCCCTCCAGCTGGTCACACCAACCCCGTGTGACAGGGCAGAGTGGTCCCGGGGGTTCTAAGGCTGTGATCTTTATCAGAACGCAGGCCTTTCTTCCAAGGTGCAGCCGAATGAGGGATGGGGTCCTTCCTTCAGTGAGCAGACAAGTGTCTTAACCACTGCACCACCAGGGCTCCTGTGATAATGACGCTACTGTTGTGAGGTGCCCTTGAGTCAGCTCCCGGCAACCCACGGACAACAGGGTGAGAACGTCCACCATCCTGAGTGACCCTCACAGCCAGTCCTCAGTGAGAATGTCCACCCGTCCGAGCGACCCTCACAGCCAGTCCTGAGTGTGAGCCCATTGTTGCAGACCGTGTTAAACCATCTCACTGAGGGTCCTCTGGGGCCTAGTGGACAGGGACATGGGCTGCCAACCCAAAAGCAGGTAGTTTGAATCCACCGGCCGCTCTGAGGGAGGAAGTACGTCGGGCAAACTTCTGCACTGGGATGCAGCCTCTGAGAGCCTGCGAGCGGGTCAGGTGCGGGTCTGTCCTGAGCTGACGACAATGGGAGACAGAAAACATTTACTGAGCACTTACTAGAGGTCAAAGGGCCCTGGTGGTGCAGTCGATAAAGCACCTGGCTGCTAACCAAAAGGTGGGTGGTTTGAACTCACCAGCCCCTCTAGGAGGCACCAATGCGGCAGCCCACTCCTTAAAGCTTTACAGCCGAGGGAAGTTTCAGGGCCAGTTCTGCTCTGTCCTGGTCAGCAGGGAGCTATGGGTTGGAGTCCACCCGGTGGCCATGGGTTTTGGATTGTTACAGGTCAGGCATGGCACACACAACCAAGGGTAAAGCTGGCATCTCCTGCCCACAAAGACCTACAGCCTCAGCATCCCCGTAGAGGGTCGCCGTGGGTCAGGCCCAACTGCCCGGCGAAGAGGCAGCGGTCAGTGGAGGCTGGTCAGCAGTTACCTGGGAGGAGATGGACGGGCAGGGCGAGACGGGCGCCGTGTCCGCGCTCATGAAAAACAGGTTCAGGTTGAGGTACTGCTCGTGGCTGCACAAGACCCTCAGGAACTCCAGCCGCATGGAGATGAGGGTGGGGAGGTTGCTGAGCTTGGCCGACAGCTGCGGAGACAGTGAGGAGAGAAGGACACGGTCAGGTGACCAGGTCAGTGAGATGGGGCCAAAAGACAGTGTGCTTTCCCCAGAGGCAGTCAGTTTCCTAACTGTTACTCGGGTGATGCAACAGGCACTAGAAGGAGCAGCAGCCGATGGACCAGCAAATCCCCACGCAGCACACCTCCCCTGACGCCCCTAAGGGCCCTGGTGCTCAGGGGTAAGCACCCAGCCAACTGGAAGGTCGGGGGTTCAAACCCACCCACCACTCTGAGGGAGGAAGAAGAGGGAGACTGCTTCGGGGCACCCGATGGGGCAGTGCCCCTCTGTCCATCGGCCCCGGCGCAGAACCGACACACAGGAAGCACGCCGGTGATGGCTCACCGCAGCTCAACACACGGCGAGAACACAGCGGCCCCCGAGGCACACCCACCTGGTTGCAGTAATGTCTGATGAGGTTAAACACGAAGCCGCGGTCCATGAGAGACAGCAGGTCGTACAAGAAGAAAGCCAGGCTGATGTTGATCTTTTCCGCTTGCTCGTTTTCCTTAAAGACAGACAGACACGCAGGTCATTTTGTGCTAGAGGCCAGGCCGTGGACTCTCTGGTGCCTGGGGGCAGAGGCAGGCTCTGTGACTTCAGCCACTGTCCCTCGCAGGACACGGAGCTGAGCAGTTATCTTTCCTAACCATCAGTTTCCTGCTCCATAGAACTGAGGCAAATTAGCCTGGCTCTTCTTGGTGTGTGCCAGGGACCCAGAACACAGCTCACAGCCGCTCGGCACACACAGCAGAGGCCCCGGCGTGTGGCTCACGGTCACAGCAGAACACAACGCTGCCAAGTCCTGGGCCAAACCCACGGTCAGCTGCTGATGCCCACGCTGTCACCAGCCAATCAAGCTAGTTTTGCAGAACTAACTTGAAATGTGTTCACTGTCCTCAGTGAGCTAGGTTCTTCATTTATAATCTGTATTAATCTGAAGTGGGCTGCTCTTCTTAGATAAGATGTGGTCACGCGTGGTAAAGCCGGCTCTGGCACTACTTGGGTGGGGGTCTGAGTATTTATTTTTATTCTTTCTCAGTGCTCATATTTGTGAGGGACTGTGGGGCCTTTCAGAGAGGGGGGATCCACTGTTTCATGTTTAAACTTCTTATTCTCATAACAATAAACCAGTTCTTTGAGAATCTCCTCATGGTGTTAGGATGTGCACTTGGCAAACCCAGGCTGAGCTGACCAGCCCCTTGGGGTGAGAGTGCTGGAGGCCCAGGACAGAAGTTCCCTCAGCACCCTCTGAGTCAAAGGCTTAAATGCCCTCAGATGTTAACTACAAGTTTAGAGGCTCAAATCCACCCACAAGCACCTTGGAAGAAAGACCTGGAAATCTACTTCTGAAAAATCAGCCACTGAGACTCCTATTGGGCACAGTGCTTCTCTGACACACGTGGGACACACATGAAATCACTATCTATAATATAGAATTATATATTATATAAAACAAGATCATAACATTATATACAGAGGAAGCCCTGGTAGCTTAGCAGGAAAAGAGCTCCACTGTCAGTCCAAAGGTTGGTGGTTCAAATCCACTAGCTGCTCTGAACAAGAAAGTTGGACAAACTCCTCCTATGCAATTTGCAGCCTCTGATAATCTGCTGGAGATCAGCTACGAGTCAGTTCAGACTCAAGGGCACACAGCAACAGCAACAACAGAACATACACGTGTACACATATATTGCTTTTAGTAAAATTGTCATTTGCACTATGTTGAATCCTCCTATTCATGAAGCGGGAATATTTTTCCATTTAATTTGTTTTCGAGGTTGGCACAGAATAGAGCAGGGTTTAGGGCTCTTGTACATAGGGTCACTATGAGTCACAAGCGACTAACGGCACATAACAACAGCCTTGTTCTTGTGGCAGCGTTTTGTAGTTTCCCAGGGCTTCTAACTCTGTCTCACATACTTTGGGCATGTGGCCAGGAGGGACCAGTCCTTAGAGAGGGACATCTTGGAGAAGATATGCTTGGAAGGGTGGAGGGATAGTGCAGGAGACGAAGACCCCAGATGAGACAGAGTGACACAGTAACCAGGGCAATGGGGGTAGGTGTGTCAGAATCAGTGAGACTGGCTCAGGATAGGGCAGGGTTCACTGCTATCGCACATAGGGTTACTATGGGTCACAGGCAACTTGATAGCCTATAACAACAACAACAACAACCTGTCTTTAGTCATGGAGCTTTGGTGGCTTAATGGTAAGAAATTGCTCTGCCAACCCAAAGATATATGGTTTGAATCTACCAGCTGCTCCATGGGAAAAAGATGGGCAATCTTCCCCTGTGCGATTCACTCCCTGTGAAAACCCACTGGAGGTTCAGCTATGAGTCAGTTCCAATTTGACCATACAGAACATCTATCATCTATCTATCTATCCATCTATCTATCTATCTATCTATCTATCTATCTATCTATCTATCTTTCTATCCATCTATCTTAGAAATTATATTTTTCTGACACATTTCCAAACAGATTGTAAATATCATGCGCATTTATTTATCAATATTTCAGGATCTGCATCTTAAGAACAAGAACACTCTTCTCCCCATCTGCCTTGATGGCATAATTAAAATGACAGGAGTTCCTCGTTGTAGAGCTGTTTTGCTTTATCCCACGTTGCTCATTTATCAGGGTTTTTGTTTTTACAAACTGCAGGTTAGCGGCAGCATTGCACCACGCACATCTGCCAGGGCCATTTTCCCAGCAGCACGTGCTCACTTCATGCCCCCGCATCGCCTTACGCGCATCCTCACAAGATTTCAAACGCTTTCCTAAGTCACCTGTGCTCTTTGTAGATGATTATGCTGGTAGATCTGTTGGGTCAGAATGAACTCACAGCGGCCCCTGCAGAGCTCTCAGAGGCAGCAGGTCGCACAGGAGGAGACCACCCTCCTTTCTCCTGTGGAGCAGCTGCTGGATTAGAAGCATCTGCTGTTAGGTTGGCAGCTCAACTCTCTACCTCTAGGGAAACCACACACCCCACGTGAGACTCGGTGCGATGTTTGCCTCGCTGCTGTGCGCTGGCACGGAACCTGTGCCGTCTCTGGGGTCTGCCCGTAGAGTCAGTGTGGTAATTTCTCTACAAGCCCCTCCCCATGATCCGATCCCACGTGACACACCACCTGTGACCATCACCGAGTGTTCCCCTCTCACCACGTGTTAATATACTGCTTGTCTGACAATGCCACATGCTCAGGGTCAGCCATGGGGGTGGGAGGAGTGACCCTGTGTTACCTTCTGGGGTTTGACTAACAGGGCGGCGATCTCCGAGGTGACCACGTTCACGATGGTTGTTATGTCATCTTTGAAACGGTCTGAAAAGCGTGTCCTCCGGAGACTGTCCCTCTTGTCCACGTTGTGCATATACTGGGCCATGCTTTTCACCTGCAGGAGTGGGATGAGAGGCGTCAACACGGCAGGGGTGACCAGCCTGCAGGACGCAGGACAGGAGAAGGGGCTTGCAGGGACCTGTGCACAGTGGCCTATAGAGGACCCCTCGCAGGACGCTGGTGGCTGAGGCGGCCCCGGTCTGGCACGAGCTTGGACACTGGATGGTTACTATCGAGGGTAAGGAGAGAGACTGGCTATGTCCTGGCCCTGATTCAGGGGACTCCCCTCATGCTGCCGACAAAGTCAGGGACAGTGAGTCTTTAACCCGAGGGGTAGCAATCATCCAGGAGGCCGACCCCACTGTCTCCACGCCCCCCGGGCACCCCAGAACATGTGACATAGAATGATTTGCTTATGGAACTGTGGCTCTTTCTGTCCTTAAAACTATAACAAGAGGTGATGCACCCACCTCTCTTCAATGCCAAGTTGAAACCGGAGGCAGAGCTTGCCCCAAAACCCCTGCAGCAGAGTGACTTTCTGCTTGAGTCTCAGCTGCACCAGCCAGTTCATCCCACATGTGGCACCGAGCTGGTGTTCCCACTACCTGTGGCACCCGCGCTCCCACTGAGCCTGTCGGTGTCGTAGTTCTAACAGCCTGCACTCACTCTGTGTCTGGGTCCCCTCTCCGCCATCCTCCCATTTCAGACTTTTCATAATACAATTACTCATCGCACAGACTACAACGTCAAGTACACATAACTATTATTTGCGCTAGAAAATCTGGGTGACTTGATTTCTCACAATCTTTGCTTTATTCCCAATAATTCCTACATCCTCTTGTGCCCAGGTTAGGCAGGTTTTTGGCTAACAACCATTGTTTTAAGTTCCATTATGGACTGACTAGTAGTACCTTTCCCCAGAAACACATTGTGGTATCAGAAACCTTGAAAAGTCAGTTTTCTATCCATTGAGCAACCCCCATTTCAGGGGCGTAGTCTCCAGCTACTTTAACTGAAGACACATGGTCTTGCAAATCGTCCACAGCTGTGGGACCAATAAAAAGAGAGCGCTTTCCACATCGTGGGAGGCAGTGGTGGAGAGAGGGTGAAGGGACTGTGGCACTGTGGTGAAGAGATTGCAACACAGTGTAATCAGAGGAACCCTGAAGACAGAGCCACAGTTAAAGGTTTTGCTTGCTGGATGACTGAAGGAAAAGCTGACTTGTAACTGTTCTGACATCGTTTCCTGGATGATTGAGGAAACCAGAAGTGCTGCTGAACTGAACCTGGACTTTCACTAATTGAAGAATTGTGTGCTGCTGTTAATCTGGCTTGGACTGCTAAACTAAATGTGGACTTGCATTGTGTGATATACTCTACCCCAACTTGCCCCCTTTCCCAAACTATTTCCATAATAAACTCTACAACTGTGAGTACAGTCTGTGAGTCAATTTGCAACACTCATTGGATCCAATGATGAAGGTGCAGGAGCATGTGGGTGGCATGTCTGACCACCCAGCCATGTGTTTAGTACACGGATATTATTGATGGGGATAGTTCCTCTTTACGAAGCTGGCAGAAGTTGGTCTGGGACTCCCTCATGTTGCATGTATGTTGGGATCCTGACCCTTTTCCTGTGGATATAACATGATGAAACGTAATCACGGTCCCTGGTGCCATCTGAGGCTACCTTAGGAGGGCATAGGTGAGGAGAGTGCTCAGCTGTAAACAGAGCAGCTCAGACACAGAGAAGCAACCATGCACAGGCAAGACAGAGGCCGGTGCGGCCCCTCCACAGAGGCCGGTGAGGCCCCTGCACAGAGGCCGGTGAGGCCCCTGCACAGAGGCCGGTGCGGTCCCTCCACAGACCAAGGAGCTCAGGAACACCCAGTATTGTCAGCAAGGAAGCAATCAACCAGGCTGACGCCTGCAGTTAGACTCTGAGACCCCAGAACTCTGAAAACCCAATTCTGGTCGTAAAGCCAACTGTCTGCGGTTTGTCTATTACAGAATCTGTACGTTCATCGTCGTCAAGTAGGTTCTTACTCTTAGGTATTGTATAAAACAGGGTGGAAGTGCTCTTTCAAGTGGGCTCTTACTCGTCGGAATCATATGAAACAGGGCGAAACTGCTCCATAGTGATTCCAAAGCTGTAATCTGTATGGATCACATGGAACACGACGTTACTGAGTACAACGTAATATTTCTGGATTACTATGAGTGTTGACTATGCCGTAGTCTGCCAAAAGAACATACAAGTCTGTTTTGGAAGGAGTGTTTTGGAAGGAGTGCAAGCAGAGCGCTCCTTAGAAGCAAAGGCAGTGAAACTTCATCTCACATCCTTGGGCATGCTAGCAGAGGGACCCGTGCTTGGAGAAGGACAGCACGCTTGGAAACACAGAGGCTCACTGAACAAGGGGAAGGCCTTCAATAGGATGGATTGTCAGAGTGGCTGCAACAAGGGGCCTGTTCAAGGGAGAGACTGTGGGGACAGAGCAGAGGGCAAGGTTTCGATCTGTCGTTCACAGAGTGACTACAAGTTATGGTTGACTGGACAACACCTGACGACAACAACAACCACATGGAGACAGGAGACGCAGGAGGGAGAAGCTGGCTGTTCTGTTAACTCTATGGTCACTTCCACTGCCCTGCAGGGTTCCTGTCAGTGGAATCACCTCCAGGGCAATGAGTTTCAGAAACTTATGTGAACAGAGGTAGAATTGTTTCAGGAGAGGATCAAGACAATGGTACACAATGTGAGAAATGTCACCGATGTCATGAAATTGTGATGGTGGGAGCTGAGCTGGCATGTTTTTGTGGCATCTTTTTACTATAGTTTTTTTAAAAAAAAATGAGAGAAAAATGACGTTAGAAATATAAGCACCCACATTTGTCTGTAGGTGACCTTGAGGTCAGGTCTGGATGAACAAAGAGGGAACAAGGACTGGCTTCTACTCCCAAGAGCCAAGTGGAAGGATTTTTCTGTTACTCCAAGCAGATTTCTGATTCTGAGAATGCAGGACCTTCCAGGCTCACAAGCAGGGACTCTCAGAGGGAAAAGCAAGACGAGGAGGGCAAGGAGACAGAGAGACGGACAGACCGTGTGTACTCCAGGAGGGACGGCAAGGAGACAGAGAGACTGACCATGCTCATTCGGGGTCCAAAGACACAGTCGTGCCCTCATGTGGAAGACCCTAGAATGTACAACCTGGAGGCCTTGTTAAGACCCAGGTTCTCTCCTCTCCAGAATCCCACTTGAACCAGGACCCTGGATGTGCCTGCACCCCTGAGCGTCATCCATGACGGGTGAGCCTGAACCAGTGCTGAGAACCTAGCCCACTTCTTTCTGACTGAATGTCTTTCTCCACTCCTGACAAAGAATTGCAGCAGACAAGGCCCCTTTGTCTCAGACTGGCTTCTCCCAGAGTCCAGTCCCTGCCAGCTCTTAGGACACACTGCTGTTTTCGGCTCCTGTCTGCTGAGCTGGCCATCCTACAACCAAATAAATAATCCCCACAATAGGGCACTTCCACCGCGTGGCCCCCTTCCAGCCGGGCAGCAACCTGCCGGCCACTGTTTTCTCTGGTCTCCAGGGAATCCGAGCCAGGAGAGCTGTCAGCTGATGCCTGACCCAGTACTGGAGCGTGGGGGAGAGTGGAGGGAGGCCGGGGAGCACTCTCCCTCTACTGACGTTTCGGCCCGTTCAGTGTTGAGGAAACTCTACAGTGTGAGTCCCCAGAGTGTGAACGGGAACAGGTAAACGGGGTCACTGGTGGCCCAGGGCCTGCTGTCAGCCTGGGCACTCGGGGGAGGCCAGGAGCTTGTCATTAGCAGGTGTGAGCCTCACCCAGGTCGTCTTCCCAGCTCCCTGACCAAACGTCAGTTTATCAGCACTTGGGCTGAACAGTGGAAAGACTGTGAATCAGCCCAGTTGTCGGCCGAGCCCAGGAGCCCGTGTTCTCTTTCTCTTCAAGCTTTTTGGGTAAAAAGAACCCAATACGTTTGGGTTTTTAAATACCTTCCCAGGCCTCAGTCAGGCAGGCAGTCGTGAGCATGTGAGGAGGGCGAAAGGCCCTGGCGACATCAATTTCCTTGAAGAGTTAGAAGGAGGAGCCTAGGGAGGTCAGGAGTGCGAATGGCCATCGCTGCCTGTGTTTCCGTCCTAAACCCAAGGCCTGCGGTCAGAATCCCACTTGGAAAAGGGTTTTCTTTGCTATGCTGATGAAATAATGTTATTTTAGGGTATGTTCAGTCAGTCTCTTCTGAGATATAAAAGAGATTAAACTTGCAAGTGAGCAAGAGATGGGGAATGATAGATGCCAAGTCACATGAGGGTCACCCAGGAGCAGACATTCAAAAGATACAAGGACCTTGCACACCCATGTTTATCACAGCTTTGTTCACAATAGCAAAGAGTTGGAAACAACCCAAGTGTCCATCAACAAAAGGAATGGATAGAGAAGCTGTGGTATATTCACACAATGAAATACTATGCTGCATTGAAAAACAAGGAACTCATGAAATATTATACAAAATGAGTGACCCTGGAGGACATTATGCTGAGTGAAATATCTCAGTCACAAAAGGACAAATATTGTATAGTGCCACTGTTGTAGAATGGGACTGACATTGGGGTTGGGGAGAACCTAAGAAAAGAGGGGATAAATAATGTATACTGCATTGAAACAGATGAGGAAAAGAACTGTTTAAAAGGAATACAGGATTAGGTATTACTTTCATGGCAAGATTCCAGAAAAAGAAATGCATAGTAAAGTGGACTGAGGACTTGGGGCGGGGGCATTATATAACAATGAAAGAATATTTTTTTCTTTTCAAAGAGAAAAATGAACTGGGGGGAGGGGTGGGCAGGGAGGAAAATGCACAACAATGAATTAATGTGGAAGAAATTAAATGGAAAGAATATGCTGTAAAAAAAATATATGTTGCATTAAAAAATACTTGAAAAAAAGATACAAGGACTTGCCTTCAGAGCCCACAGAGAGAAGGCCCTCCCCTAAAGCACCCTGACTTTGGACCTACAGGCTCCGGTGAGAATCCATCCGGCTTGTGAAAGCCAGCTGCGTGTGGTATTTCTGTCACACTAACGCAGAAGAAACGGGGCAGGAAGAGTGGACGATGGAGAATCTGAAAAAGGCTTGGAGGCTGAGAGTTCTGTGACATCCTCAGAGACTGGAAGGGGAACAAGGTGGTAGGATGGGGGTGGCGGTGGCAGATGAGGCTGGGGACACAGCCACACAAGGACAGGGTGAAAGGGTCTCTTATCAGTTCACTGGAAATGATGAAAGTTGGCTATCTTTGTTTTGAACTATATTGGGGTAAAATTTAAATAATAAGAAAATTCCCATTTTTAAGTTGCCCATTCAGTGACGTTAACTACATTCACCACATCATGTGGTCATCATCACTCTCTGTCCCCCAGAGTTTCTCATCACCCCTAAACAGAAGAAGAGGACAATAGAAGTGTCTTAAAGAGTGAGGGTGGGCGAGCTCTGGTGGCCTAGTGGCAAGAAGCTGCACTGCAATCTCAGAGGTACACGGTTCGAATCCACCAGATGCTCTGCTGGAGAAGGAGGAACAATCTCCTCCTGTGTCAGTCATATCTGATTTGATGGTACACTCAAAAAATAATGAAATAAAATAAAAATTAAAAAAAAGAGTGAGGGTGACCCGATTGGTTCAGCTGTCCATGCAGAGTGGACGGGAGGGACAGGGGTGAAGGCATAAGGGACAAGCTAGCTACTTAGGTGGGCTGCGGGAAGCCTGCAAGAGGTACCAGCCAGGATGGGGATCTTAAAGGCAGAATCAGTAACTGGATGCAGGCTGTTTGAGGGCACGTGAAGCTCAAGGGATCCCAAGTCTACCGCAGGAGAGGAGAAACCGTTAGACAGCGTGTTCGATTCTGCACGGAGAAACAGCTTTCTGCATCGGGGGCTGTTCACCCAGCTGAGTGCTGACATAGACCCAGGAGTCTCACCAGAAGCTCGAAGAAGAACCAGGCGTACTTGAAGACGGTCTCCCTCACCATGCCGGTGCTCACCACCATCTGCAGGGCCAGCTCCTCGTGGAAGTGCTGCAGGACAACCACAAAGACCGTCCGTGACAAGGACAGAGACACGACCATCACGCCCCTTCTCAATGACCAGCTGGGACAGCTCTTCAGGAGCCCTGCTGGTGCGGTGCGCTACGTGTTGGATTGCTAACTGAAAGGTTGTGAGTTCAGATCCACCAGCTACTCTGAGGGAGAGAGGAGGCAGCCTGTAAGATCTGTGGGCCCAAAGGGAGCTATGGTGGCTTAGTGGAAAGAAGTTGTACTGCAGTCTCAAAGGTGCTCGGTTTGAATCCACCAGATGCTCTGCTGGAGAAGGAGGGACAACCTCCTCCTATACCAGTCAGATCCAATTGACACTACACAAACAAAAAAATGATAAGAAATAAAATTTTTAAAAAATTAAAAAATTTGTTGGCCCAGAATGACGCGAGGCCTCTGGGAATCGGATCAACAGGAGGCCAGTGGGTGTGATTGTGGTGATCTCTTTAGACAACCAGCCACTGACCACAGTGGGGTCCAGCTCCTTGTGGACACACGTGGGGTTACCAGCAGTTGGAGCTAACCCCAGGAAGTTGGCTTGTGTGTGGTTTAAACCCCCTCAGACCCAGAATGAACATAAATCATCTGTTTAATTGTTCAGTGGGCAAACAAGTTAAAGGACGCAAACACCCCGACTTCGTGGGGTGCAGGCTCGTGTGGGACTGTTAACGTCAGCACCACAGCAGCATCGATCCCGGGGAGTGTGCGCTCAGCCCTGCCTCCCATCACCCGCAGATGCACACAGCACAGGGTGCTCACTCCGGACGCTAGAAGGAGCCTCTCTGGTGCCCTGGAAGCACCAGCAGCTCCAAGAGGGAAAGGTGGTCCATCTTCCTCTGAGATGGACAGTCTTCGAAAGTCTGCTGACAGGAGGGCAGCTGTGGGTGGGCCCCGACCCCACAGCAACGAGACAATGCAGTAACAGGAGCTTGGGCGATGTCCTGATTAAGTGCTTGGCTGCTACTCAAAAGGCCAATGGTTTGAGACCACCCAGTGGCTCCTTGTGGGAGAGACCTCATAATTTTCTTCCATTAAGATTCCCATCTTGAAAACCCCTTGGGGGATTCTACTCTGTCACATGCAGCGACTGTGAGTAAACAAAACCAGCTCGTGCATGGACATTAAAACGGGTGAGCTACTCAACAAATAAAACCTAGTGCTGTCAAGCGGCTGTGACTCATTGCCACCCTGCAGGACAGGACAGCACCGTCCGCAGGACAGAACAGCACCATCCGCAGGACAGAACAGCACCGTCCGCAGGACAGAACAGCACCGTCCGCAGGACAGAACAGCACCGTCCGCAGGACAGAGGAACACCGCCCACAGGACAGTACCATCCATAGGACAGGGCAGCACCATCCGCAGGACATAAGAGCACCGACAGACAGCTCTGCCCACATAGGGTCTCAAAGGCCGTACTCTTGACAGACACAGCTCTGGTGGCCTAGTGGTAAGGAGTCGTGCTGCCAACCCAAAGGCACACGGTTCAAATCCACTGCTCTGAGGGAAAAAGATGGACCGTGTGGTTTACAGCTGCTGAAAACCTGCTGGAGGGTCAGCTATGAGTCAGTCCTGACTCCTCGGAACAAATCAACAACACAACAGTCTTCAGAAGCAGACCGTCTTATCTCCCCAAAGTATGGATATTGGGCCTGGTTAGCAGTGAGGACTGTGTCACTGTGTCACCAGGACTCCGAGAACTACTTCGTGTCACTAGGAGAGGAACAGAAATCTGTGTGCCACATCTAGTCACTGTCACCCGGCTGTGGCCAGTGCTGGATGCAGGACGCCTCGGTGGGCCTCCTGTCATCAGGTGACGTTCTTAGACCTTCCCTCCCGATTCACCATCTCACGCGCTACAGTCGGCTCCCCCGTGTCGGGGACATCGGCCGTTTACACGCTGTACCTCCAATATGACCATCTCCCCACTGCAGGAAAGGCGAGTCCCAGAAGGATTAGTGGAGGGTAAGCGTCTTAGAGGAATCTGCCTCGCAGAGCACCCTGGTGACAAGAACTTCTAATGAAAATTTACAGAGATTTTGGATTCCAATTCATTCATTGCTGCACTTTCCTCCTTACCCACCCCTCTACTCCAGTAGTTCTTCTCTTTGAAAAGTAAAAGAAAAAAATCTTTCATTGTTATACAGTCCCTCCCCCCGAAGTCCACTCCACTGTGCAGCCTTTGTTCTGGACTCCTGTCATGACAATAATACCTAATCATTCTCTCCGTCATCTGTTTCAATGCAGTGGACATAATTTATCCCACCTCCAGGTTATTTAAGAGCTACTCAGGGAGCCCGCTGTGGAGCTGGTGAGGAAGGTGCTGGCTAACGTCCCTGTGACACGCAGCCACTCCCAATGGGTCATTTCAGGTCAGAACAAAGGCAGCTACAAAACCAAGCACTGGCGCTCCTGTGGCAAACAAGGCCAGCCTCGGAAGCCAGGCTGCGGGCAGACGGGGCCAAGGAAGAGGAAGGACTTGGAAGCGGTCATTGCCAGGGACGAGGCAAAATTTGCCAGAAGTTGGTCCTTAGCATCCCAACACAAGGTCTTCCTTCTATTTCCCCGGCTAATTTCTGGAGCCTCTCCTCAGACACAGAGGGACCTGGACCTCACAGTCTGTGGTCCTGGACCTGGCCACGTCTTTCCTGGTCACTAAGATGTGAGCTCTGGCAAGCACAGACCTGTTTGTGTGCACTAACTCATGAACAATCGCACACGTTTCCACGTCAACGGGGATTCTGCCTCCACTAGGCCTGGGGCCTGTCTCTCTCACCCCCATAGCCCGTTCCTGCAAAATCAAAGCCTCTTCTCAAATGCACAGCCCCTGACGGGCACGGAGGACCCAGTCAGCGTGGAAAGCCCTGGCTTGACCGGGCTTACTGACTAATCTACAATGAACAGTTTCTCATATGGAAAAACTGTCACTGTCGTCAAGGCAGAACTGACTCAGAGCTGAACCGGCGGCAAGTTCTCGGAGGCTGTAAATCAAATGGAGGAGACTGCGGATCTGTCCCCTTCAGAGTCGCTGGTGGGTGAGGACCATGTGAGAGGTGCCTCCTCTGGGTACACAGAGCAACGCCCTGTGAATGAGGCTGCCCGAGCACCAGAGGAAAGAGCGGCAACAGTGTGCGTGTGTGTGTGTGTGTGTGTGTGTGTTTGTGTGTGTAAGCAAGCCAGAGAAGGAATACATCTTAGATGGAGAGTCCCTCTTCTCCACCAGCTCCCACGTCCTGTCCTGGGCTGTCCCCTCCCGACCAGTGTGGTACCTTCTTGCTTGTTGGCCTGGGGGCGGCACTGGAGCCCTGGGCGTCGTTATTGCCAGTGATGTAGTAGGACATCCGGTTGCAGCTGCGGTCAGCGATCTGAAATACACACCCCACGGCTCGACTGTTGGCCAACAGCCCGGCCCCTCACCCCACTGCTCAGCTTGACTGTTGGCCAACATGCTGGCCCCACAACCCAGTGTTAGTCTGTGATTCAGTTCTTACTGTATCTGGTTACAAAGGTAGAACCACTGTTATAAAAATGAAGCAAAGAAGATAAAATGAAACAAATAAATTAGAAAACGAAACAACCCTCTAGTGTGGCGTGGATTCTAACGAACAGCAGCCCTGCATTAGCTTTGAGGCTGTAAATCTTATCGGGAGCAGACTGCCTCATCTTGTTCCCACAGAGCTAATAGTGACGTCAAACTGCTGTCTGTCCAATTAGACACTTAGTGTCTTACACCTCAAACCTTAAAAACCCACTGCCATGGGGTCACACCCCGTTCACAGTGACCCTTCTTTGGGCCACTGCAGCTGTAAATCTTTACAGGAGGAGACTGCCAATCTCTCCCACAGACCAGCTGATAGTGTCCAACCAGTGACCTTTGGATAATGGCTTATTGCATAAACCACTGTGCCATCAGGAGGGCTCCCAACACAAATAAATCATACTTGATTAGGGAGCTCTGGTGGCTTAGTGGTAAGGAATTACACTACCAACCCAAAGGTGTGCAGTTCAAATCCACCAGCTGCTCTGTGGGAGAAAGATCAGCAATCTCCTCCTATGCAGTTTATCGTCTCTGAAAACGCACTGGAGGGCCAGCTGTACGCTAGTTCTGACTTGGCGGTACACTACAACAGTCCACTCCCTCCTGAGACAATAACCAGAAATAGTTCAGTGGGTAGCAAAAATACAGTGGGAAAATTACAACCTGGGGGTATGGCCAGAAAAAGAAAATAAGTGTGTAAATAGTGCCTCTAGGTGGTAAGGTGTGGTACTACATGCTGTCTTCTAATCACTGGATAAATTGTAGTAAAACAAAAAGCAAACAAAAACACCACTTGAAAAGATGGGGTAATAATAGGCATAAGTCAGTAGTAATTAATTTTACATAATACAATGTATATGAATGATTGTATGAAACACACTGTAAATTAAAGACCATGTGAAACACAATGTACGTGAGTAAAACACAGGGATATGAACTTTGTATGCAACCAACATAAAAAAAAAAACCAAGCCCACTCTTGGAAGGAAGGGGCATGCACTATTGTTCTTGCTGGAGAAGCTTTCTATCCCTTCCTACAGAGTCATTAGATGATTGTCCCTGCCAGGCTGCCATCTTTACAGGAGCCACTGCCACATCTTCCTGGCCCCATCCCACCTCCTTGGAGCGGCTGGTGGGTCTGAACCACTGACCTTTCAGTTATCAGCCCAGCACTTAACCACTATGCCACCAGGGATCCCATCAGAGAAAACCAGTTCTGAGAAGAGCCTCTCAGAAGGAGCCCTGACTGTACAGGGTAGTAAGTGATGGGCTGTCAACTCTAAGGTTGGTGGTTTGAATCCAACGGCTGCTCCACAGGAGAAAGATGAGTCCATTTGGAAATGCTGTGAGCAGATCTACTCTGTCCTCTAGGCCACCATGTGCCAGAACTGACCCCTCAGCGAAGAGTTCAGCTTTTGGGGTGGGGGAGAGACTCAAATGCCTCTCTTTCTTCTGTAACTTTAGTTGGAAAGAGTTGAACGTGAGTACGTCTAACCCTGGGTGTGGAAGCATTTTACAGACCCCGTGGATCATCTAATCAAGGCAGAGCCCAGGAAGGCCGTGTGGGTGCAGGACCGCTGCCTCCCTACCTTAGAGGACATGATGCTCTTGACCTCCTCGTCGGCGGTGGAGTGCGCCCCCGCCAGGTCAGGGTTACTGTTGCTCATCACCCGGGACTGCAGCAGCTTGGAGCTCACGGAGGTGGCTGCGGTGCGTCCGTACGTGTGGTACCGGGGATCCGGGAGCGCAGGGGAGCTGCCTGCACCATCAAGCAAAGTATAACACAGACACAGAAAAGGACAAGTAGGTGGTCGAATATCCCCCACCAGGGAGCTGGTGACGGACGTGACCAGCACGGACCTGCAGGAGAATGAGTGAATCTGGGGTGCAGCCTGAGCATCTGTGGAGGCCAGGATGGGAGACTTGGCCTCACACACTTTGGGCCTGCTCTCAGGAGCAGCTTGTCCCTAGAGAGGACATCATGCTTGGAAAGGATCCGTGAACGAGAGGAAGATCCTTCCTAAGACAGACGGACATAGTGACAGCCACACTGGGTCTAAGTGCAGCAGTGACCGCGTGGACGGTGCAGGGCCGGGCAGTGTGTGTTCTGTGGACACAGCGTTGCTACCAGTTGGTGCAGATTCTCAGCATCTGACCACAGACACCTCTTGTCCTGCCCCGTCCTCCTGAGCGTCGCTGCGTCTGAGCCCACAGTGGCAGCCACAGGGCCAGTCCATCTCATGGAGGGGCTTCTTTCTCACCAACCCTCGACTTTACTAAAACCTGACGGCCTTCTCCAGGGACTGGCCCTTCCTGATGGCCCTTCCTGATGGCGTGCCCACAGTATGTGAGACAAACTCTCACCATCCTCGCTGTAAGGGATGTCCTGGCTCCACTTCTGTGAAGACAAGTTTGTCCATTCGTCCGGCTGTACACAGTATATTTAATATTCTTCACCAAGACCTTCATTCAAAGGCATGCACCTTCCTAGTGAATCCTTGTGCACTAACTCTCACATGCACATCCACGGTGGCTGGCAAGACCTGGCCCAAGGCACGTGTCCACGTGGCATCATTTATAACAGGGTTTCTCAAATGGATACTAAATTGGCAACTGGACAAGGGCCCCGGAGGGATCTCGAATGGGCAAATTAAGTGCTTAAAGCACAGCAAAGGGGGGAGGGAAGAACCAGGTTTTCCTGCTGCATTCCCACGAGGTCAGCGGCCCTCCCCTTGGGGCTCTCACCTGGCTTGTGCGGGTCCCTGTGCAGCTCCGGCAGGCGGAAGACGTAGTGGACGTAGGAGGCCAGCAGGCAGTTGCGCCCCTGGTGGTCCTTGCTCAAGTCCTTGCTGTTGTGCAGGCTGTTGGCAATGGCCACCACAGACTCGAAGGCGAACTGGGAGAAGTTGGCTGAGGAGTCAAGAGGAAAAGGGGCGGCCCTGTTAACAAGAAAAAGCCAACAGGGGCCCCAGACCGACTCCACCTCCTGGAGACCCTGGGGTAGCGGGGCAGAGCTGTGCTCTAGAGGGCACTCAGTGGCTGGTAAGTAGATTGCCAGGCCTTTCCTCTGAGGTGCCCTGGAGTAGATTCAAACCTTCAACCTGTCCGCTAGCAGCAGAGCACAATGACTCCACTGGGACACAGTGTGGGAAGCCCTATTTCATGCTAAATATTTGTAATAAACCAAATGCTCTATGAGGATATGAGGGGGGCGGATACAAGCTGGAATTCACCCTGAAGCACTAAGGCAAACCTTAAATGTTTACAGGGGTAGGCAGGAAGGCAAACCGTAGGTGTTTGCAGGATTCCTGTATTGTATTTGCTGACCCCTCCCTCCTGAGTCAAGCATAAGGTTTTCAAGAGAAAGAGCTTGGCTTCATTTGCATTGAATTCTCTTTGTGATTTGCTCCATGGCAACTTTCAATAAAGACACAGGGAAGCTGAGATGGCGCTTCAGTTGTTTGAGGACTGTTGGTCTCCTGCTTTACCTCGTTTTACTTGTACATTCTTGGTGTCCTGTCTCGTTATTAAACTTATTACTACACTTTACCCTCGGTCTACACAGGACACCTCTCTATCTGTAGAACCAGGAAATATGCACCCCTAGATGCCATGCCAAGTGACAGATGAAGAGGAAACCCTCTGCCCAGGACAGGAAGTCCACATGTGGTCAGCCTCTGAGCCACTCCTCACCTCAGAACCCTAACACACATCATGGGTCATCCTCAGGACACTCCCACACCCCATATCCCACAGAGACCCTGGGTGAAGCATGTATGAAATGTGTTTTACTGCTGATGAAAGGTTGGAGGTTCAAGTTCACTTAGAGGTGCCTCAGAGAAAGGCCTGGTGGTGCCTCTTCCATAAGAAAGCAGATTCATGTTTACTGGGGGCTGAGTCATCACACAGTCTGCAGGGGGTCTCACTGCTAACCTAGTGCTCTCTGCTTGTGGATTTGAACTGCCGAACTTTAGGTTAGCATCCCGTATGTAATGCACTATGCCATCAGGGCTCTTTTTACCACCAGGGATCCCCCTGAGAACAGAACCGGACTCGGTACCCATGACCTCACATCCCGGTAGAAAGGAAGAGGGTGGTGTCCCCGCTCCCTGGGCTGGGGGTCCTGCCTTGTAGACAGAGCAAAGCCTCTCACACCTGGTAGCCCCACTGGGCACCCACCTGTCTGGCCGGCGATGACCATGGACTGCACGGACAGCTGGAAGAGCTTGTCCAGCACCAGGTGCAGGAAGAGGACGAGGGGCTCCAGACGGGAGGAGTTGAGGCAGATGATGCTAAGCTTCAGCTCGTGCTCCAGGGCGCCCTCACTGATCTTCTGGTCAAGCACGCGGAGCGGGAAGGTCACCTGGCTCTCCAGGGAGTGGCAAAGTGTGAAGAACCTCTCCAGGTGGTTGTCCTGGCAGACGGCAAGAGGCAGACATGTGGCCCTCCCACCCACGTTCCCACAGCAGCGTCGGACAGCTCTGTCGAGGTAGAATCTTTGAACCAGTATCCCAGCTCTAAGACAAGGTGCTTCAGAGGCAGGTCAGGTGCCTGGGGGACCAGCCTCCTCATCAATGTGGACTAAAGAGACTGTCTCAGTGCTGATGTGGCCTGCTAGCAGAGGCCAACACACCAGATAGACACACCGGCCATAACAGGGTTAAGAACTGCCCGACGATGTACACAGAAATTGTTGACTGGGAGCACGCTATGCTTGGTACGTTCATCAAAAAGAAAATGCATTCTCTTTACACAAAACCCAATAAACTACCATAGGACCCGGCAATGTCAGTCCTGGGCACAGACCTGGCAGAAAGGAAAGCAGGATGCAGACACACACACACATATGAATGGTTACTGCAGTGCTGTTCACAATGTCTATAAGGTGAAAGCCACCCGAGTGTCGGTCAACAGACCAGAGAGGAACATACACTCCATCCACACTTGGAACATCACCCGGCCGTCAAGACAACGACGTCCTTCTCCAACCCTCTACTTTTCCCAGCTCCTCCCAACGACATGCCCAGAGAATGAGAGGCAAGGTTTACACAGAGGGTCAGCCTAAGTGAGATGGCCTGGCCCAGTGACTGCAGTGGTGGGCTCAGCACAGTCCAGACGGGGACGATCTGTTGTTCACAGGGTCGCTATGCAAGATAGTGGACAACAACAGAGAGAATTGGAGTCCTGACACAAAGGACAGCTTGACACTGAGAGAAATCGAGCAGTTACAAGGGGATGAATATTGTGTGAGATATGTAGACTTTCCTACTGTGGCATGGTGGTGCTGGGCATTGAGCTGTTAACCAGAAGATCAGCAGTTCAAATCCACCTGCTGTTCACAGGTAGGAGAAGGCTGGGCAGTCTGTCCCCATTAAGATTTGTATTAAGATTCTGGACAACCAGCTTTGGCTCCATGGTGTTGGGTTTAGTCTGTAGACGCCAGAGTTTATTAGATTATCAAAGGCACGAGCAAAAGGGAAGGAGAGTCGCTGCTGAGGACCCTGGGCTTTGGTTAAGAGGGACAGGAAAGAATGAAAATGGGCAGTGTGACGGACACGACTAATGCCACTGAACCAGGAATGTCAAAAGTATTAAAGTAAAAAAAAAAAGTAAAAAAAAAGTATTAAAGTAGCAAACGTCTTGGTCTATATATTCTTACCACAGTAAAGTTTAAGGAATAAAATAAGAGAGGAGTCTAGGCTAAAACAAAGATCTCTGGTGGTGTTCAGCATAGTTCGGCTAAGGAAAAGGTCAGTGGTTCAAATGCACCCTTCACTCTACAAGAAAGATGAGGCAGTCTGCTTCCGCAAAGATGGCAGCCCTGGGAGCCCTGTTGGCAGTTCTACCCACATAACAGCAGTGAACAAGGACAGGGAGGGAGGGAGGAAGGGAGGGAGGGGCCAGGGACAGGAGGGAGAGAGGGGAGCAGGGAAAGGAGGGAAGGAGGGAGGGGACAGGGACAGGAGGGAGAGAGGGAGGGGACAGGGAAAGGAGGTCAGAAGGCAGAATCACAAGGGCCATGAGCTGACCACAGACTAAAGCCTCAGAGGGCGTCTTTCTGCAAAGCGCTCCAGCCATCTGGGCAGACGCTGTGTCTCTGCACTCAGGAGCTAGAAGGTTTTGTCAGCTTTTTCCAGCCAAAAGCCAAGGAGAAGCTGAGCAGGCTTGTAAGCACCCTTCTCCAAGAACTAAAGGTTCGTCCTGCCGAGTTTTCAAATCCCACCATTGGCCTTGGCCCTTGGGGATGTTTCCCTGTTGCCTCCCCCACGCCCATCTCCAGCCTCGGTTGGTGGCCAGATGTTAAACTTGACATCCTTTACCTGGGTATGAACAGAAGAGACAGCTTGCACTTCGATATTAAACACTCCCTTATGTCCTTCAGCCCACTTGATGGGAGGATTCTGCAAAGGGACTTTCTGTGTTCAAGAAAAACAAATAAAGGAAAAAAGATTAGACATTCAGTCTCCTTTCATGATTACTAGAAACAGAGAGAAGCAGTGTGGAAATCAAGGTCACTCAGATACAAACTCTCCAACCGTCCTGGCGTCCATTCTGACTCCTGCTGCCCGTGTGTGTCAGAGGAGAGCTGGGCTCCACTGGGCTGCCAGGACCTGGCTCCTCAGAACTAGACTACCAGGCCCTTCTTCTGAGGCACCTGTATAGGGACTGGAACCTCCAGCCTTTGGGTTGGTAGCTGTGTGTGTTAACTTTTGCACCTCACAGGGAATTCCTTAAAAACAACCACTACCTCCGTATCTTGATGTTAAAGACAGACTTTGGAATCCCGAGTTTTGAGTTCAAGTTCAATTCTGCTCTAAACTAGTTCTTTATATTTTTGTGAGTCAACGAAAATTCCTAACACACGGGGACCCTGGACACAATGGAACCACATGCTGCCTGTCCTGTGCCGTCCCCGCGTCTGGCTTTCATTGGCTAGTTTGTAGCAGTAGCTCTCGGGCCTGACTCCCTAGTTTACTCTGAAGCCTCACTGATACCTGTCGGGTATCACGCTGTTGGTTGGTGCTGTCGAGTCGAGTCTGACTCTCACTGGGTCCCATGGACAGAGCAAAATGCTGCTGGATTCTGTACCATCCTTGCAAATTGGGCGGAGTCTGAGCCCAGGGCTGCAGTCACTGCATCCACCCACCTCCCTTCTACTTAACCGAGCAGGCTGCCCCTCCTCCAGGGCCTGGGACCGCTGATACCACCACGCTTTCTTTATGTGCAAAACTGGAAAATGTTCCTGTTCAAACTAGCCTGACAGTAACTAACGCTGAATGAGGCTTCCCCACAGGCTACTGCTCCTGTCCTATTGGGATGATGCGATTCAACGCCATTTCACTCAGATCCATAACCAAGATCTGTACGAGCAGCAGTGAGGAAACTGAAGCCGTGTCTCATTGGGCAAACCTGCTGTCAAGGACCTGCACAAAGTGCTAAGAGCAAGGGAATCAGGGTACAGACCAAAGCAGGCCTGATCAGTTATGGGGGTTTCAATTGCTTCCTAAGCATCTGAAAGCTAACAGAGGAATCACTGATGCCTTCGGACTGCGGTGTTGGAGAAGAGTGCTCACTATCCTACCGGCGGCCGAAGGAACTCACACGTGTGTCTTGAGGAAGTGCAAGCAGCGTGCTTCTGAGAGGAAAGGACGGTGAGACTGTGTCTCCCAAACTTAGAGCCTGTGTAGGAAGGGGCCAATCCTTGGGAAAAGATGCCACGCTGGGAAAGACAGAGGATCGGAGGGAGAGAGGAAGACACTTGGCCTGCTGAATGGGCACAGTGATTGTCATAATGTGCTGAGCACGTCAGAGCCGGCGAGGGAGGCAGAGGTCGGAGCAAGGCTCAGAGAGGCCGGAGCAAGGCTCAGGTGTGCTTTCCTTAGCCCTGCAGTGAGTCACAGTCGACTCGATGGCACCTGACAACAACAGCAACGCTGGCCCACAGGCAAGTGTGTCTCGGGCAGCACAGGGGAACGTTATCAGCAGGGGCTCCAAGAGCCTTTGCCATTGACTTGGAATGGACTCATAGTGGACCCCCTAAGTGGGTGTCCAAGGCTGTAGGGTGAACAGGAAGAGAGCGCCCAGCTTTCTCTGTTGGAGCTGCGGGAGGATTTCAAATCCCCAGAGAGGCCTGACCTTTCAGTTTGGGGTACAACAGGCGTGGCCTGGTGGCAAGAAGCTGAGCTGCAATACTGAAGGCACGTGGTTCAAGGCCACCAGCTGCTCTGTAGGAGAAGGATGGGCAATTTCCTCCCACGCGATTAACTGCCTCTGAAAACCTGCTAAAGGGTCAGCTCTGGGTTGATTCCAACTCTACGGTACACAACAACAACAACAACAACAACAACAATAGTAGTCCTTGGAAGAAGACAACACTCCTGGAAAAGCAGGGGGTCCGCGAAGGGGAGGATGACCCTCACTGAGGTGGACTGACATAGTGGCCGTAATGATGGACTTCTGGGCAGTGGACACTGAGTACGGAGCAGGAACGGGCCGGGCTCTGCTCTGCTGGGCACGGGTCAGTGAGTGTCAGAGCTGACTGCATGGCACCTGAATACAACAACAGCCACCACACTAACGTAAAGGCTGGTCGTGGAACCCACCCAGCAGCCCCACGGAGCACAGGACTGGCCATCGGCCTCGGGACAATCAGGCCCTGACGGGCCCTCACAGCTGCTCCTCTCTGAACGCCCGGCGTTTCCACACACAGGAAGCGACTCTGGATTTGCGTGGATTCTTTCCGGCCAATGTGCTCTCAGACAACCCCCTGTGTTGACAGGAGGCTGCCCCCAGAAAGGCACGTGCCCTCTGGGCCATGTGTGACGTGAGGACACGGGGTCTGGGAGGGTGGTCCAGGCGGTGTCCAGGGCCCGGGCGCTGGTTACCTCGGCCGAGTGCAGGGAGTAGTTGGCGGGCAGCTTCTCCAGGGCCACCGGGAGGCAATATGAGCCCGTCTGCAGGCGTTCATTCAGGAGGATGGGCAGCCACTGAAACAGAGGGAGGGTCAGGGCATCACGACAGCTCGCCCACCATCGTCAGACTCAGCTCAACGATGGTTAGATAGTGTGGGCTCTTTGGGGACCTCCCCTACCAGCTCTCTGCATTTCAAATCCCCTGAGCATTTGGGGACTCAGTGTTTGTGTGCGTCTAATGGCTGAAGGGTTTACTTTTCTGTTTTTAAAAATTAGTAACTTAAATAACTTTCCTTCCCTCACTCGCTGGGAACAAAACGAAGCTTGTTTTCCATGTGAAACATCTGTTGTTGTTTGTTGTTGTTGATTGCCTTTGAGTCCAGCACAACTCATAGCGACCCTATGAACAAAAGGCCTGAAGCCCCTCTACAACTATCGACATTTATCGGAGTTCATTGAGTTTCCAGAGGCATGTTGTTTAGGAAGTGGATGGCACTCCTGCTTCCAAAAGCATTTGTGTTTTGAAGCATTTACAGGATATTAAACTGGAGTGCATGCTTGTGCTGTAAGTGAATATCCTCTCAGTACCTGTCAGACGTGAGCTGAGGTCTCCTGTGAGGATGCCAGGCGTCCCTCCTCTTGGTGGCAGGCAGGGAAGCATACGTCACTACTCGTGACAAGAGCAGAGCAAAGGCAAGAGCTTGGAGCTCCTCCTCTGTGCAGGGACCCTGCATGCACCAGGACCCAGGTGACCAGTTCAGGGGTCACTCACCGAATATCCCAGGAGTGTCTCCACAGAGGCCCCCTGCTTCTGCTGGCAGCTGATGTGGTAGAAGGTGAACAGGAGGTGGTGGTTGGCTGTGAGCTTGGCCGGAAGCTTGATTTTCACTTCTTCATAGAAATCGGGAGACCTGATTGAGAAGTGAGACACAGATCACCTTTCCACGTGAGGCATGGCTTCTCTGCTGACCCCTGCTGGCGGCTGGCTTTTCATGTCACAGAATTCAGCACCTGGCCTGGGGGTCCTGGGGGGGCCACCCTCAGGAGGCTGGGGACACTTAACTTACAGAAAGCGGCTTACAGGCGAAAGATCTCAATGGGGAATAATTCCCCCTCACAATGGAAGCATCTCAACAACCTCATTTGAAAAGAGGGTCAGGTATGAGCAGCACAGTGGATTGCATTCTGGACTGATAATCAAGAGGTCAGTGGTTCAAACCCACCAGCCTCTCTGAGGGAGAACAAGGAGGCAGTCTCTGGAAACCCCGATGAATAGCTCTACTCTGTCCCATAAGGTCACTAGGAGTCAGAATCAACTCAGTGTTTGGTAAGAAGCCAGAAGTCTCTCAGGCCAAGCTGAGGAGATCAGACTCTCACCCATCACAGAAGACGGGGGGCTGATGAAAGCGTTACAAGAGGGGGAAATCTCCCCACACAACGGTAGGAAAAATCATCGACTTGGTTTGAAAGGAGGCAAGGTTCAGAATCCTGCGAGGATCCCCTTCTCCGTCTTGACCCTGAGAACACGCTGAGCGTATACACACTCATCAAGCTATTTTCTTGGTTTTTAAAAAAATTTGAATGTGGTAAAATATATATGGCAAAACATTTGCCATTTCAAGCGCCCACGGACATGCATGTTTCACTAAGTACATTCGCCATGCTGTGCAACCATCACCATTATTCATTTCCAAGTATCGTCATCCCCTTCTAAACCCTGGAGTCCGAGGAGTGAACTGGTTTGTGAACTCACTGATAACCCAAAGGAGGGAGGTTCCAGTCTACCCAGAGGCACTGTGGAAGAAAGGCCTGGCAATCTACTCCTTTCCCACTGAGGAGGAGGAGGAGAGCAAAGATCAATAGATCAGCCGGGTGAAGGGAAAGGTAGTATACAGTAAGCAGTTGATGGTTGTTGAGTGCCACAGAGTTGGAACTGGCCCACAGCTGACTGTATTTTAAAATCAGTAAATTGCATGGGAGGAGACTGTCCGTCTTTCTCCTGTGGAGCAGCTGGGGGACTTGAACCACATGCAGGAGCGGCATCCACTTCCTAAACAACACGTCTCTGGAAAACGACGGTACTTTTAGAAAGGCCCCAGGCCTTTTGTTCATAGTGTCGCTATATTGTGCTCAACTCGATGGCAATCAACAACAACTCTTGGGTTGGCAGGGCAGTTCCTTACCACTACGTCACCAGAGCTCCCTGAGGAGCTGATTAGACATTATAATGAATTCCAAGAACTAAATGCAATTAACATCATAAATAAAACATGAATCACTGAATGAAAATGTAGTATGATTTGTAAACTTTCAAGCAAAGAAAAGAACAAAAATCAACTGAAGCCCTGCAGAGCCCCGCTGTGACCTGACAGATGAGTTACCATGAGTCCGTCAACTCGGCCGCAGCTAGTGCCAGACACGCTGACCCCCCCAGATCACAGCACCCCGTTCTCCGCTCACCATGCCTCATCAGAAACCCCCACAGCGGCATCGATTCTGGCTCCTCGGGACCCTCAGTCACATTTCCAAGACTCTAAACCTCAACAAGAGTAGACGGCCTTGTCTTTCTCCAGCAGAACAGATGGTGAATTTGAACCCTTGGCCTCTTGGTTAGCAATCCACCCCATTATGCACTTTACCATAAGAAATTTTGGAACCTGCAAACTCTGGGTAATCCATAGAAGTAGGATTATACACTGTTTGTGATTTTGTGGATCACAGGATTTTAGAGAGACAAGTGAGCGACGTAGGTAAGAAAGGAAACTTGAGTCTCCTGAGTTACTAAACCCCAGAAGCTTCATTTAAGGCTTGATGTGAACGGCCTCGTGTAACATGCATCACAACCCTGGAATGTGAGACCCTTCAGGGGGCCAGGGATGTCAGACCATGCTTGGCTAAGCCTGCACAGATCTTCCTCCCCATCTACGCATGTGAATAAAGATACAGGCCTCATTCTGTGACTTGGCTTATGCACTTGGGCAGAGTGCGCCCCTTGGTCAATGTCATGGACTGGATTGTGTCCCCACAGAGTACATGTCAGCCTGGTTAGGCCATGACTCCCAATATTAACTATGCTGTGTGTTGCCAATCTTAACTTCTGTGATGCTAACACAGGGTTAGAGGCAGTGCTGTGATCACGCAGTCACCGCCGTCATGTGGTTGACAATTCAATCAGTTGCAAGGGGATAAGGGTGGAGAGCAATGAGTTTAATCAGCCACAGGGCTGGGCAGAGAAAGGAAGTTTCCCCAGGATGTGGCCTTTCCTCTCACAAGAGATAAAGGAAGAGAGAGAAGGAGCAGAGAGAGTGACTTCAGGGCCACCAGCAAAACGAGTCAGGAGCAGATCTGGGATCCCTGGATGATAAGCCTCTCAGAGTCAGGACTGTTCCAAGACACAGGGGGGTTGCAAAGGAATGCCAGGACAGCCAGCGCTCCCAGGAGACCAGACCCTCTCTCCCAAACAGAGAGAACGCTTTCTCCTAGAGCGGACCCCCTCAGTTTGCCTCCGGCCTCCTTGATCATGATAACATTTCTGTTGCAGCGTGTTAGCTGCTGAGACAGGCAGCTCATGAGGCTGTGGGGTGATGTCTGGAAGATGAGGAGACAGTGTGGGGAGAGCTGCCCCAGTGTCTCAAAGCATATACTCTCTTAGCATTATGCAAGAGAGTTCTAGAAAAGTCAAAGCAATATTAATTTCTTTTATTTTTTTTAATTTATTTTGTGTGTGTGTGTGTGTACCGTGAAATCGGATCTGACTGGTACAGGATGAGATTGTTCCTCCTTCTCCAGCAGAGCATCTAGTGGATTTGAACTGCGCGCCTCTGGGATTGCAGTGAGCTTCTTGCCACTAGGCCACCAGAGCTCTCCCTCAATATGAGTTTCTTAAAGACTTGTTCTCTAAATCTTAGATGGAGCACATCCCACAGAGAACCATGGAATGAGCAGGGCTTTCCTCTGTGTGTGAGGCCCTTGGTAAAAACATTTGTGGGAGGAATCACCTGGAAAACTCAGAAAATACAGGAGATGGTGGAACCACCCTGGCAGACGCTCAGAACTCCAGAATACACTTACTTATTATGGTATGTGATGGCCGTGTACACTTCCTGCAGGAATTCAGGCCCACTGGACTTTCCAAAGATGACCTGTCCACAAAGTAGAAAAGGTCAAGTTAACAGTGACCTTTAAATCTATCCAGTCCATAGTCATCAGCCCAATTCAATGTTCTGGATTTGCACAGCTCTGTGGAAGCAGGAGTGGCATCCACTTCCTAAACCACATGCCTCCGGAAACTCTATGAACTTTGATAAATGTCGATAGTTGTAAAGGGGCTTCAGGCCTTTTGTTCATAGGATCTCTATGAGTCATGCTTGACATGAAGGCAGTCAACAACAACAACAACATGCCTTATAAACCAAGAGTGCTGGGTTCTATCAGTTCAAATCCGCCCAGTAGTGCCTCATATGAAACACCTGGTGATCTACTTTTACAAAAATCAGCCAATGAAAGCTGGAGCCAAGTCATCCGACACACGTGGGTCAGCAGGAGATGGAGTGGACACAGCAACTGGTGTAAAGTTCACAGATAAGTTCTTTTCTTGGATCCACAATCAGCACTTGTGGAAGCGGAAGCCAAGAAATCAGAGGGCAGAGTGTTGGGCAAATATGCTGTAGAGCGAGCTCTTTTTTTTTTTTTTTTTAAATTTTATTATTTTGTGTGCGTGTACCGTCAAATCAGATCTGACTGGTACGGGAGGAGGTTGCTCCTCCTTCTCCGGCACAGCATCTGGTGGATTTGAACCGTGTTCCTCTGGGATTGAAGTGCAGCTTCTTGCCACTAGGCCACCAGAGCTCCCCAGAGTGAGCTCTTTAAAAGCGCTGAAGAGTAAGAACACACCGCAAAGACTAAGGTGTTTTTAACCCGAGCCAGGGTCTTTTCAATTGGTTCACCTGCTTGTAAACGCTGGACAATGAACAAGGAAGAATGACGGAGGGCTGATAGCCCTGAGCTGTGGTGAGGAGGACAGAGTATAGCGCAGATCACCAAAAGGACAAAGCAGCCTGTCCACAAGGAAGTGAAGCCAGGATGTCCCTTAGTGGTGAGGACGGTAAAACGCCATCTCTCATACTTTGAAGAAGAACCGTCCTTGGAAATGCAGAAGGTCATTGAGGGAGAGGGAGAGGCTGAAGGGGGTGAATGGCCATGGTGACTGGAACAGCGAGCGCACCCAGCAGGGTGTGAGGCTGGTGTGGGGCAGACAGGACAGCACTTTGTTCTATCGTGTGTGACAGCTGAGTCAGCAACATCTCAAACAACAGCAGCTCTTGTCCACATGCACGTACAGGCGCGTTGAGTCCAGCCTGGTCAGAAGGAAGGAGTCCCTCCTTACCGGCATAGCACTGCTGGGATCCTCTCCGCACATAAACTGGATCTTTATCGTAATGTTCCGGGCAGATGCCAACTTGTTGGCAAAGTTCAGCCTCTGTGGATAAACGTAGAGAAGGTTTCTGAAAGAGAACAGACGAAGACTCAGTGAGCAAGGACTGGAGGTCACTGAACCGAGTGCCGCTTGGCAGGCCGAGGCCTGTGCTCCTGGGAGACCAGAGGGAAGCAGCAGTGAACGGGCTGGAAGGAGTCAGTTTACGGGGCTCCTCCTTTCAGGAGCGGATGATTTTAAGGGGAGTGAGGATGTGATGGTTGATTCTTCCTCCTCAACTAGCTGCATCTGATCCTGACCGGCAGTCCCATCCTTCTGGGCCTGGTACTTACAGAGATAAAGGGGTGCAGCTTAGGAAGTCCCCACATTTGGGAGTGCAGAGGTCTGCCCAGAATTCACTGCACCCCCAAGAGTTAGAGAAGAATGGCTCAGGCCAGCCTCAACCCAAGTCATGACCAGGGGAGATGGCCTCGTCTCGTCTCAGCTCGTCTCAGCTCAGCTTAGCTCGTGTCTGTTCTTTCTCAAATCTTTTTGTCATCATTTAAACTCTCCACTGGTGTTACTGCTGTGCTGCTATTTTCAAAGGCCTATTATTTCAGAGGTAGATGGCCAGGCCTTTCTTCCTAGTCTCCCTTCGTTTTCTGGAAGCTCATCTAACCCTGTGCACACGGGCGGCCTGGTTGGAATTTGAAGCTCTGTTGGCTTGGTATCCAGCCTCAGCCTCATTCACGCCACTGCAGCGCAGTAAGCCGATAGAACCCTCCTCGACGTTCTTAGCAGCAAACCCTCTCAGAGCCAGAAAGCTCCAGAGACGCGGGGACGGAGAGACGTGGTCTCACATATTCTAGACATAACAGCAGGAGAGAGCAGTCCCTGGAGGAAGTCCCTGTCGACGCTTGGTCAGCCGAGGAGAGGAAGCCCCTCAACAACGTGGACTGACATGGTGACCACCACAGTGCGCTCACAGTACCAACTGGAGGATGGCACAGGACCGGGCGAGGTTCCACTCTCCGGTTCACTGGGCTGTGAGGAGTCACAGCCGGCTTTACGGCACCGCCAATTGCACCACACTCACTCTGCTGGCCCAGCTTCACTTTCTTGTATCATGTGAGAGCTGAAACCCACCAGGCTCCATCTAGCTACGAACACTCACTGTCGCCAAGCCAGGGGGGCCTCACAGCCGACCTTGCACTGGGCTTCTGAGGCTGTAAATCTCACGGGAAGAGATTTCCCATCTCTGTTCCTCAGGGTGACTGGTGCATTCAGACTACACCACCCTTCCATGGAGTTACAGGGTAATAATAAAGCACCAGTAGACGCATAAAGACGACACACAGTTCCTGACCAACTCCAGGCCAGGGTCTGGGCTGCGCAGAATTCTGCATGTATTTCTCTTTCATTTATACCACTGAAGGCTGTGCCGTTCTGGTAGTTGAAGCCACCAGCAGCTCCTGGCGAGAAAGCTGGGCAATCTCTTCCAGTGCCGTTTACAGCCTCGGAAACCCAGTGCTGGGCCGGCAAGGCCTGGGCTCCGACCGGACAGCAGCCAGAGTGAGTTTTCCATGAGAAAGGAGCCTGGTGGCACCGTGCATGAGCGCTCGGCAGCTGTGAACGTTGTGGAGGTTTGTTTCTGTAAAGACTGCAACTCAGAAGCGCCATGAGGGGGGCTCCTCTGTCCTGCAGGGTGGCTGCCAGTCGGAATCACCCCAAGGCTGCGGGTCTGGCTTACAGAATTCCGTACTCCTCTCCTGCTCCTTCCAGGGAGCCCTGCCACCTTGGCCCTCCACACCCAGCCCTGCTCAGCAGTTGTGTCAGATGATGGTCAAGGGGACACTGGCTCTGTTCAAATGCCACCACGAGGCCCGGGGTCCTCAGCAGGCTGCTTGACGGCACATAATTTGTAAGAAAACCTTGAGGGAGAGCAAGACAGATGGCACGACCCAGCAAGCCTGTCTACAAGGCAGCAGGTCAACTCGCAGAAGTGCTGAGTGTAAAATGATTTCTCTTCTCTCTGCTCCCTGCTGGCGGGCTGAAGCCCACTCACAGCTGGCTGTCCAGCGGGTCTCCTAGGCCGTGAGTTATGCTGGAGCACACTGTCCATCTTCTCCTCAGCCCCTCTGCTGAACTCGAGTCACTGGGGAGGCACCATTCGGGGGTCAGCAGTGCCACTGCCGATGGGCGATGCCAGCAGAGCTCAAGAAGGCGCAGTTCCCATCATTTCCCCTCGACAACAAGGCCAAGGGCTAAGTTTTGCCGTGTTGCTGTTAGGTGCCTTTGATTTCGACTCATAGAGATGCTTTGAACAGCCAACCTGAACCCTGCCTGTCCTGTGCCGTCCTCATCATCCCTTAAGCACTCGAGCCCGTTGCTGAAGTCACTGTGTCAATCCATATCATGGGGTGTTTCTCTCCTCCGCTGACCCCCATCTTTCCAAGGATGCTATCCCTCTCCAGTGAATTCATCTGAATTGCCTACCTACACGTCCTAAGTATGAAACATGAAGGTTTGCCATCTTTGCCTCCACGAAGATCTTGGGCTGTACTTTCTCCAAGATGTATCTCTCTGTTCTCTTGGCCATCAGTTCAATGTTCAGTGCTCTTCTCCAACTCACAACCCAAAGGTATCAATTCTTCTGCCATCCTTATTCTGTCCATTTCTCAGACTCACAGCAAGTGATTGAAAAGGCCTGAATCAGACACACCTTAGTCGTCAAGCTGACATTGCTCCTCAGTAACTTGGGTTGGTCCCTGACTACAGACTTTCCTACTGTACACAGGGTCTGTGTGAGTGAAGAAGTACGTGCATCTGGGACATTCTTGAGCTGCAAGGATGGTGAAGCTTAGTCCCACATACTCTGAGAATATCGTCAGGAGGGGCCAGAAACTGGAAAAAGGACACTGCACTGGTGAAAGCAGAAGGTCAGAGGAAGACAGACCCTCGATGAACTGTATTGACACGTGACTCTAACAACGGGCTCCAATGTGGCAGTGACCGTAAGAACGGGTCAGGACCAGGCGCGGTTCCAGCTGCTGTATGTAGGGTCTCTGTGGCTGGACCTGAATCAAGAACATCCAACAAAGACTTGTCTAGAAAGCCTTTAATAAGACTGGGTTTCTCCTAAGTGGCAGAGACAGGACTCCTTTAAATGAGAAAGAACTATTTCAGAAATGCAGCCGCGCCTGCCTCCCACCTGCTATTTATTCTCCATCTCGGAGGGCTCAACCTGTTGTGTGAGGTGCTATCGGGTCGACCTGGCTTGCCAGGAACGCGTGTCCAGCAGCTGAGCTTCTTCACGACCTCTCTGCACCTGAGCGTGTTGTTATGACCACTGCATCAGCCCACCTCCTGGAGGGTCTTCCTCTCCTTTCCTGACCCTCCGCTTTCTGGAGCATGAAGACCTTCTCCAGGGCCTGGTCCTCCTGACGGCAAGCTCCAAGTGTATCAGATGAAGTCTCACCATCCTTGCCTCTCAGGAGAGCCCAGGTTGTATGTCTTAATGACAGGTACTTTACATAAAGAATTGAATGCATTTTATTATTTAAACTGGGTGGGGGTAAAGTTTGTAGTGAGGAGTATAGAGAAAGTGGAGGAGAGAATATTTTGGGGTGCTAGGCATTGAGTGACAGTCTCAGGACCCCATTCCTGAAGTACAACTTGGTGTTATTTTAAATATTTACTTTATGACTATATATAGGAAAACATTCTTAATCTGAAAATAGCCTTTCTGGACTCAATCCAGTCTCGAACTAAGTCTAAACACTCAGGAATTTCTGAAAATACAAATAACCTTCCTTCAGCCCTACTTTTGGTACCGTTATCAGAACAAATTAAGTTCTTGCTCCTCGAGAGGCTGGGAGAGGCCAGATAAGAACAGACGATGAGGGTGAATGTAAATCTCTTTCTTCCTCCCTTAAGAAAATAGTATTTTTAACAAAAGCCTCCTTCCCTCTAACTCCACATTAAGAACAACGCAAAGTTTCCATAATATCTGGCTTTGTTCAAAGACCTAAAATTCAAGTAGAGAGGCACTGTTGAGAGCTCTGGTGAATTAAGGGCTGAGCTGCTAACTTAAAGGTTACAAGTTCAAGCCCACTTGTTGCTACAGAGAGGAACGATGAGGCAGTCTGCTTCCACAGAAATTTCTAGAGTTGGAAACCCTCTGGGGCAGCTCTACCCCATGTCAGAATCTACCTGATGGCAGCAGGGTTGTTTCAGTGCCAAACCTGACAATGCAGTGTTTACAAAAGCGACTGGACAACAGGTCAGGATAGCGGGCTGCCCTGCTCAGCCTGTCCGCACCACTCAGGGGAAAGGAGACATTCTTTCCGAGCTCTGCAAAGTTTCCTAAAGCAGATGTGCCAGCCAACGACACCACACCCACGTGTCAGAGCAGTCCCCACATTCCCAGTTGCTGACCGGATGCTGAGAATCATTTCTTCTGGCTTAACAAGAAGGACGGGCAATCTCCTCCCATGAAAATCTCCTGCCCCTGAAAACCTGCTGGAGGGCCAGTGGTGGGTCGGTTCCAGGTTCTAAGTCTACAGAACACAACTATACACACACATTCACTCACACACACACACACACACACACACACACAAAGCCCTTTAAACAACGTGTGTGTGTGTGTGTGTGTGTGTGTGTGTGTGTGTGTAGAACACTAGTGGCCTAGTGGCAACGAGCTACACCACAATCCCAAAGGTACGTAGTTTCAATCCACCAGCTGCTCTATGCAAGGACGATGAGCAATCTTATCTTTCTTTAGAATAACTGCTTCTGAAAATCCACAGAAGGGGGGATATATACATATATATATATTTGTGTTGTGTATCATCATTCAGAAAAAGCCCATAGCTGACCCTCTGGTGGGTTTTCAGAGACAGTTAATCACATGGGAGGGGACACTGTCCATCATTCTCCAGCAGAGCTGCCGGTGGCCTTGAACTGTGTGTCTTCAGGATTGCAATACACACAGCCATTCAACCCATTCACTTATTCTATCTGTATGCTGAGCAACATGTTTGAGAAGCTGGTCTCTATGAAGAAGAGTGTGGCATCAAGATCAGAGGAAGAAAAAAAAAATCAGGAAGACTCATTAACAACCTACATTATGCAGGTGACACAGTCTTGCTTGCTGAATGTGACGAGGACTTGCAACATTTGCTGCAGAAGATCAAAGACTACAGCCTTTACTATGGATTACTTCAACATCAAGAAAACAAAAATTCTCACCCCTGGACTGATAGGCACCATTCTGATAGATGGAGAAAAGATTGAAACTATCAACAAATTCTTCTCAGGAGACCAGGAGATGTATTGCACTGGGAAAGCCTGCAGTCAGGGACCTCTCCAAATTATTGAAGAGCAATGACATCAGTTTAAAGACTAAGGTACACCTGATTCAGGACATGGTCTTTTCAATCCCAAGCTATACATCTGAGAGCTGGGCAGTGATTAAGGATGACAGAAGATCTGATGCCTTTGCGCTGTGGTGTTGAATAAGAGAATTGACTATTCCATGGACTGTCAAAAGAATAAACAGACATGTCTTGGAGTAGGTGCAGCCAGAGTTCTCCTTGGAAACAAAGATGACAAAGCTTCATCTCACATTCTTGGGGTGTATTGCTAGGAGGGGCTATTCCTTGGAGAGGAGCATCATACTTGGAAGAGTGGAGGATCATCCAAAGAGAGAAAGACCTCCAACCAGATGGACTGATGCAGTGACCACAGCAAGGGGCTCAAGTATGTCCGTGATGAGGATGGTGCAGGACAGAACAGGGTGCCAATCACAGGCTCGTCTTGAGTCATAGTCAACTCCACGGCACCTCATAACAACATGGAAATAAAAGTCCAGTGTGTCAGATCTGACTCACAGCGACCCTGCAGGACAGGTTTTGGTAAAACTGCTGGACTGTTTGAAGCTCTGACCTTCCAGTTAGCAACACAACACTCAGCCCACTGCACCACCAGGACCCCTTCCCTCTCCACTGCATTTTCCTAAAAGCATGTCTAATTTTCAAAATCAACACTCACTAGTGAAGGCAGACTGAGGCAAACAGGTTAGAATAAAGTCCTTTGCAAACAACAGCATGAGAGAACGCTTGTGAACTGGAGTATTTTTCAGTTTTTCTCATCCGACGTGTCAAGGGCCAAACGTAAAATGCATGTTTCACTTTGCTACACCTTGACTCCCCGCTGCCCTGTGGCACGGACCACCGTGCGGGGCCCAGAAAGTGAGCAAGCTCTGCCCTCTAGTGGCACAATGATCGACTGGCACCGTGTGGCAAACGCCACAGCCACTGATAATCCAGTCAGTCACTGCTAATCCACACCCATTGCTAATCTACTCCTAACAACTATAAAGCAGTAATAATCTTATCCGGGCTTTAGACCTGACTTGATTCTTCACATTTCCATCTTAGGAGAGAGCAGTGAGGCTGTGGGAGAGGGGAGAGTTAGTCTAAGACTGAAATCTGTCAACATCAGTCTGATTAAAACCACTATAAACATGAAGGACACTGACCACCAGCAGGAGGGACTTAAACCCAGATGCTCCCTGAGTCCTTGTAGCTCTCACATAGTAAAATTCTAGTTCAAGTTCACTGTCACTGTTTCCTTAAACAAGGCTTAAAATTGAACTGAGATTCTAGTAAAGTATCCTGGCCAAAGAAGGGAAGAGAATGCTGAATTTCAAATATTCATAGAATCCAGACTTCCTGGAGCAAAGGAAGCTGGATCAACCCTTAACCCTGTTGCCCTGAGATGATCTTTAGATCATAAGCCAAAAATATCCCCTAACGTTTAGTTTGTCTTTTTAAATGAAACAATGGTTTAGCTGAAACTGTCTGCTTTTGTGCATTTTGCTTCTACATTGTCAGGTGCCATTGTGAACTGTCATTTGTTCCAGTGTCTATTTCTCATGAAAATAACAACATAAAAAGAAAACTATTTATATTTTAAAAAAATACAAAAGGTGAGGAGACGTGGGGGCCAAGAGAAGGGAAGGGGCCCGAGCTGGATGGCACGGTTCTCTTCCATTACCCAGTGTGTGGTCTTGGCGTTTCTATGGGTTACAAGGAAAACCAAAAAAATACTCTTTCTGCATCTGTTTCTGAAGATGCCAAGCGGGGCCCACAGCCATCCGTTCCGACTCGTCCTCCTCCTCACGCCCACATTTCTGAATCATCTTGCACACACTGGTGCACTCCCAGCTCTGCTGTGATGTAATTAAGAGATAATGTCTGCAGCGGGGAGTGGAGAGTCATAAACGCCTCCCAGATGATGAAATGCTGAGGCAGAGCTGAATAACTGTAGGTTTCTTTCAGTGCCAGGTTACTCCAATGTAGGGGCATTCGCTCCAGTTACAGAAGGTTTCTAAGACGATACGGGGCACAGCATCCCTTAGCAAACACTGTCCTGCCTTGGTGTCCCTCTGGGAATGGGAGCCTAGTGCGTGCCGGTGATGCTGGCAGGAAGTCTCATCTTCAAGGGGGTCTGACTGAAGTTCAAGCAACATGGGTAACTAGACCAGGAAGGATGAAGTTGGGGCTAGGGAATGAGTGCAACTTTTCAGTCTTGAAGGCAAGTCACATTTGTAAATGTTGGATTGTTATCATTGTCAGGTGCCCTTAGGTCGACTACACTCATCATGACCCTCTGAACCGTGGATGTGGGCCCCGCCCTGCGCTGTGCTGTCCTGACCACCTCTGAGCCTGTCATGACTGTCGCTGGGTCAATCCATCTCATCTGAGTCTTCCCCTCCTTCGCTGATCCTCTACCTGTCCAAGCATGACGTCCTTCTCCAAGGACTCCTAACAACACGCCCAAAGTGTGCGAGACAGTTTCACTCTCCTCGCTGCACCTTTCCCAAGACATATTTGTCCTTTTGGAAACCTGGGGGATGCTCAGCACTCGTCTCCAGCACCACAGCTCAAAGGCATAGACTCTTCTTCTGTCATCCTTAGTCAGTGCCCAACTTTCAGCTCAGCAAGTAACTGAAAAGGTTATAGTTTGGAACAGGTGCACCTTAGTCTTCAAACTGACATCATTGCTCTCTAGCACTTCGAAGAGGTCCCTGAGAGCAGACTTTCCCAGTGCATTATGTTGTCTTTTGATTTCCTGGTTGCTGGTGCCAAGGGCATTGATCGTGGATCCATGCCAGATGAAATCACTGGCAGTTTCTATTGCTTCTCCATCTCTCATGATGAGTGGTTGGTGGTACTTCTCACCTTGGTGAGCTACCCACTTAACAGTCTCTGGGTGGTGCAGATAGTTTAGTGCTTGGCTGCTAACCAAAAAGGCTGGTGGTTCTAATCCATCCAGAGGCAGCAGGGAAGAAAGGCCTGGCAATAGACGTTGGAAAAATCAGCCCCTGCAAACCCTTTGGCACGCCTGCTCTGAACATGAGCTGGAAGGACGTGGCAATAACTGGCTAACCACCCTCTTCCCTCGGGGTCTCAGCTGTGGTTCTTGGTGACGTGGGGGTGGGGGGAGTTTGGACTGGGAGAGCTCAGGGTTTCCTTGTGTGTCAATCCTATAGGGTCACACTGGAACAGTGGGTGAGGATCAGGAATTGGGGGCTCTCCTGCGCCGCTAGGAGGGTTGCATAACGGGACAATGTGAAGAAAAGATAGGCGTATAAAGAAAACTGGAAATGCACATTATTTGTAACTCAATAATTTACCGTTGGGGAACAGATCTTGGGGAAACTTTGAGACATGTATACAAGGAGACAGCCAGCCTGGTGCCCAGGGAAAGGTGGCACTTGAGGGGGCACTGAGCCTCTCAGCAGCCCAGGCTTTCAAGGTCTCTGAGGTTGTTCTATGCTGTTCCATGAGGTAGCCACTGGCCACATGCAGGGACTTGAATGTGAATTAAGTGAAAAGAACCTAAATGAAAAAGTTCCTCCATTGCGCTGGTGACATTTTACATGTTAAACGGCCACAGGCGGCTCTTATACTTGGCTTAGTAAATAGGGAGTTGTGCTGCCAACCCAAAGGGATGCACTTCGAATCTACCAGAAGCTCCAAAGAAGAAAAATGGGCAATCTCCTCCCGTGATGTGCAGCCTGTGAAAACCACTGGAGGATCAGCTAGGAGGGGATTGTGACTCCATGGCAATGAGAGCGCGTGGTGGATGGACAGCTGGCCTCACTCCACTACCTGCCATTTTATCAAGAAACTGATCACACACCTTTTATTATTTACAAACTGAAGGTTTGTGGCAACCCACGCTGGGCAGCTCTATCAGGGCCACTTTACCCGCAGCGTGTGCTCAGCTCATGTCTCTGTGTGACGTTTCAATCATTCTCACACTATGTCACACGTTAGGAAAGCTCAGCGGTTCTAATCTGAGAGAGGGACCATCTCAGCAGCCCAGTGGGGTTGCTTTGGGGTTTGGTCCTGCATTTTTCAGATCATATTAAAATCCCAACAAATGCACTACCATCAAGCAGACTACGATCAGAGCGACCCCCCATTGGGTCCCCAAGACTGTCAGGCTTTACAGGAGGACCCATCTTTCTCCCTGGGAGGGCTGTGGATTCAAACTGACGCCCTGTCTGTTAGCAGCCTAACGCATCACACACTGTACCCCCAGGGCTCCTAACAGGCTATCTCACAGGGTAACTGTAGCTTCCATGTCCTGGGAAATAAAAGCAGTTCACCCGGTCTGCTTTATGGCCATTCTCATTCTATCACTGTGTTCTGGACCCAACCCACAGTCTCTTCAGAGTCTACGTGTAGATGGTAGCTGCAGGAAATTCTAAGAGACCAAGATGTTCTGGAGAGAAGTGCTTATCTTTGAAGGAATGAGAACATTTTGGTCCCATTTTTCTTTGTCTATTATGTCCTTCTGCGCATACAAAAAAATTAAAAGTAATGACTGTTGTTGTTGTTGTACGCTCTGGAGTCGGGACCACCCCAGCAGACTCGGTGGGTTTTCGGGGGCTGTGATCACACGTGAGGACCCTGCCCGTCTTCCTCCACTGGGCGGCTGGTGCGTTCAGACCTCACACCTTTGTGCTGGCAGTGCGACTCCTTCACCCACTAGGGGATATTTTTCATGTCCAGAAAGATTACATCCACTATGGTCTTACATTATGACTATGACTAAAGGAACAGTCCCTTTGATAAAGTCTAATAGAAAGTTGCTCTGAGAACGAGATCTATCAATTATCATGAGGCCAGCATGTTTCCTTTGGGAAACTTAGGAGCATTCAGGAAGTGGGGAGACAGGCCGAGGGACCACAGAAGCATTATTCAAACAAAACGAGGGCCGTGGGCTTCGTGCGTCACCTGTACGCCTCACCTGTACACTGTGTGTGGGGCGTACACTTCCCGGATGGGGAATTCCAGGATCTCCTTGTGTGGACGTGTCCGAGTCTCAGAAAATGGCCTGACTGGTAGCATTTCAGGCGTCAGACAGCAGCCAAGCATATCTGGAGCTGAGGAAAGTTCCAGCTTCAGAAGACCTGCAGGGAGAAAAGGAACAGGGTTTTGTCAGTGAAGAAATTGCCACACGAGAAGGGACCTGCGCCAGCGTGCGGCACTCTCATTTTTTCATGGATACTGTTTTATAAGCACAAGCATTTTGGAATTCCGGGGTATTTTCTGCACTTGGACAAAATGAGTGTTGTGGCAAAGTCTGCATTTTGCCTTTAGTTTTTAAGGATGGAAAATCAAGAAACTGAGCTAAAAAGGGATACATTAGACAGTCTTTAAAGCCCCTCTGCAGCAGAACCCCGGTGGTGTAGTCCTTAATACATTGTGCTGCCAACAGAAAGGTCATGGGTTCGAATCCACCAGCCTCTTCTCAGGAGAAAGCTGTGCTATTTCTCTCTGTAAAGATTTACGGCTTCAGAGCCATGACGGTCGCTATGAACTGGGACGTTCATGTAACACGTCTTGGGGAAAGTGCAGCCGTACGGCTCCCGAGAGGCAAGGACCGTCTCCTATACTTTGGGCATGTTGTTAGGAGGGACTCTTCCTTGGAAGGGGGCAATGTACTTGGAAAGGTGGGGGGGTCAGCAAGAGAGAGGAAGACCCTCAACCAGACTGGATGACTCAGTGGCTGCAGCAAAGGGGTCAAGTGTGTCAGAGATTGTGAGGATGGTTCAGGGTGAGGCAGGGTCCAGATGCTGTTCACAGGTTTGCTGTGAGTCATATTTGACGCAACACCACCAAACAACAACAACAATACACCGTTACTTGCCTCCGGGCCCTGTGAGCGTGGAAAACTGGCAGTTTCCACACTGTGTTCTCTGGTCCCCCCAGGACCACACAGGAGCCTCAGCTATTGACCTGAGGATGAGGACAGACACACTCACGTGTCACCAGGAAACTGGAATCATATTTAATTATTTTTATAATAGGGCAGCAGATAATATTTCACTTGTTAAGAATGACACCCATGGTGTTGACAGGAGTTGAGAGTGACCGGACAGTTAATTTTTTTCATATAATTATGTGAGAGCCCAGCTTGAAGCTACAATCTTTCTTGAAAGAATCTACGCTAAAACCCCAAAGGGAACATCACCGACTGGCGACGCACGGAGCTCTGCGTGCCCGTCACCGAGACCCCAGTGTGCCCTGTGCCTCCGTATACTCTGCTTCTGGTGACTTCTCTGCCCCACACTAAACACCTTAACATTCTTAACTGTTAGGACAAAACCCACATTTCACTTGGAAAAGATGATTTTCAGAGTTAGAGACATGACTCATCTAACTGTCTCAGCTCCGATGATTAGGACCAGTGTCCCCACCTGGAATGGACTTGACCCTCCTTTGCAGCGATGAAGACCTTTTGTAGTCAGCCAGGAACTTGAACAAGTCTTCGTCGCTCAGACGATCGCCCTCCTGCCAAGAGACGCTCGTTAGTGTCTACGTGCCTTGAACAACCATTTCCCACAAGCTGTTCCCCTTTTTCTTATTTCAGTCTGTCTTTCACAGACATTAACAGGACAGGCCATTCTGAAACCCTTTGGTCCAACCTCTCATCAGGTATCCCTTCGCTCTCCCTTCCATCTGACTGGTTAGCCTCTCGTGACGCCATCTGTCCTCACTATCTAGTTCTGAAACACAGACACACTGTAAGGGGCAGCTTTAACAAACACAACTTCCTTTCTCTCCTAGTTAGGAGGCTAGGAGGCTGAATTCGGTGTGCTGCCTCCAGGAGAAAGCTGACTCTGTCTGTGTCCTGGTTCTGGAAGGTTCCCAGTGTACAGCCTCATTGTCCAGAGGACTCATGTCTCTCGGGCTCTCCTCTCTTGACGGTATTGAAGTCTCCATCCTATCTGCTCCTACGTTAATCTTTTTAAGAGCTCCAAAGACTGACTCAAGCGACAACATAACCATGAGATTGCAGCCTGCCTCACGAACATCATGTGATTGTTCGGTGCTGTGGACCACAATTTGTAGAGACTCAACAAGCAGGCGGAAGCCCTGCCCTGCCACGCTGCACCACCCGTGGTTTCCACCACGCTCAAGTCCACAGCTGTCATCACGGCGTCCCTCTAGCTCATTAAGGGCTTCCTCTCCTTTGCTGACCATCTATTTTCCCAAGGACTAGCCCCTCCTGACCACATGCCCAGAGGATGAGGCAACAACACAGAGGGGGAGGTTTAGAATAGATTTATAATATTTGGTCTTGATTACATCGGATCACAAAGTGCAGAATAATTACACAACACTGAGAATCATGGGGGGGGGGCCTCGAAGACACACGTTTTAGAGAATACAGCTCAGCCTGTAACACTGTCTCATGTTCCAACAGCCCACAGAACGAAAGCGTCAGCCGTGTTTTGTAATAATGCCCTTGAAACTCTGCCCCGAAGAACCCTAGCCTCTTTCTGAATCTCCACTTACACCCCCCTTCAAGATGGGGCCAGAGGCAGACATGGTGTAGCACAGAGGGATACCTGCTTGAAGAAGTTGTTGATGGTCATGGAGGTGGTTTTGAAGGTGGATCCACTGTCCTCCAAGGACAGAGCTCGCTCAGAAAGCCTTCTGGATTGGGACAGTGTTCTCCGCTCCCCCAGGGAGCCTCTCCCTGTGAGGAAAACAGTGATCATTTTAGAGCGCGGCCTTCTGTTCAAGCACACAAGTTACTTTAGCACCGAACCCAGGACATCTGCCATTGAGTCCACTCCAACTCACGGTGACTCATGTGAGTCAGAGAACTGAGCTCCGCAGCGTCTCCAATGGCAGGTCTTTTCAGAAGTAGATTGCCAGGCCTTTCTTCCAAGGCACCTTTGGATAGACTACTCCACTGCTGCTCCAAGGACGTACCTGATGTACATATTTTTCCCCCCAAAATTATTTTTTTATTTTAATGAAAGTTTACAGTGGTTGGATTTATTCATTCTTTGTCGCACACTTTCCTGTCTGCCAGGTTCATATTTTGCAGCTACGATTCCCTCTTCTTTGTTTACAGCATTTTGATTCGAGGAGCTAATTATCATGAATAGATCTTGATTGCATGTTTGGTTAATATCTGATTGCAAAAATTGAATGACGTACATCTTTACAGAAGGAGACTGCCACAGTGTTCTCCCGGGGTGGCTGGTGTGTTCAAATCACTGACCTTTCAGTTCGTAGCCAAGTGCTTAAACACTGGGCCACGAGGCTCCTCCTTTCTGGATGCATCTCACTGCTCTTCTGCGTTCACGTGCAGCTCTGCAGCGGGGTGGTCAGCTCTTCATCCTCCCACTGCCAGGCCCTGTCTAGTGCACCCTCTAATCCCTGGTTCTTGCCACGACGCTGGACCAGAACTTCCTGTCACCATGACGCCCGGACTCATCACGCTGCCCCGTGTCAGCCTCTGCAGTTGGCAGTGGACCTTTGATCTACTTCGCGTTCCTTCCTCCTTGCTTGTTCCTGGTCCCAGCCTGCCCTGCGCTTGAATTTACCTTTAGAACGGTGTCTATACTCGAAGCTTAACAATTCCAAATAAGACTGCTCAGGTCAACATAGAAGCTGGCGTTTTTAAAAAAATGCCGTGTGAAGGTTTTGTGATTAGGTGCTGTTGCTGTAGTCAGTTCACATCGGCTCAGACAAAGGTCTCACCTCCCACGGCCTCCACGTCGGACAGCTCCCTCTCGAGGCTGGAGACATTGAAGAAGCTGTTGAGGCTGATGGGGGCCCAGGCGAAGGGCATCCGGTATTTCCCCAGACGCTGGCAGAAGGACTCTGCTTGGAGCTTGAGCTTTTCCACTTTGTCTTTGCTCTGGAGAAAAATGGACAGAGACGATCAAATGCATGCAGTACGGCATCACTGCCAAGTCTACCCTGAACCTGGCCATCCCGAACCTGGCAGCCGGCTCTGAGACCTGCTGGTGGCACGGTGCTTAAGCTTTCAACTGTTAAACACAAGGCTGGTGGTTCACGTTGCTGTGATTGAAGCTGTAACATAGTAATTGAATCCAGCTTTTCTTTAAACCTCTCCTTTTTTGTAAAAAAGCTTGCTTTCCTTGTTAGCTAATACCACGATGATTGCAGCCCAGGGAACCCTGGGCCAGTGCTACCTCTTAACACAGGGGTTACTATGAATCGGACATTGAATGGATGGCACCTGATGTCACCATCCAGTGATGGAAAGATCCAGTGATTTCAGACGCAATTCAACAGGAAGGGTTTAAAGAGAAAGGCACCACCTCTAATTGGTGCGTTACAGCTTCAACAGCATGTGGAAGACCTGCCATGCAGGCTGGTCCATGAGTGGGTGCTGCAGGGACCACCACACAATGAGTGTCCACAGGAGACGCTCAGGACAGTAAGTCTCACCTCTCCTCATCCAGGGTCCCCGCTATCCTGTTCCTCACAAGCTGCCTTGGAAACCCCCTCCCCCACTCCCTGGGACACACAGTCCCCTAACAACTTCCTCCTCAGGCGACAGCACTGCCCAGGCCTCCGGTCTGTGCTCAGGGTCTAAGCAGGCCTTTTACAAAATCCCGCATCCAACTTAAAATCCGTGAGTCCACGGCTCGGGAATGCGCTATTCCAGGAAGGTCACATTTCATGATCCTATCAGCAACCTCTGGTAAGTGATGCTGGGGAGAGATGTCCCGTCAGGGGGTCCCCGAACCTCGCTGAGGAGGGGTCACAAAGGCCAAACCCACTGCTGCCGGCTTGACTGCAGCTCTGGGGGACAGGGAACACCACACAAGGTTTCACTGACTGTCACCATGACAGGAGCGAATCACCAGATGGGGCTGCTGGGCGGGTTGAAGCACCAACCTCTGGTTAACAGCTGAGCATTTAGTGACTGGCGTCAGCACGCCTCATATCACGGTCAGGAAAACACCAACCAAACGCCTGCCATCAAATCAACTCTGACCCGCAGTGACCCTGCGTTGTGTCCCAAGGCTATAAATCTTCATGGGAAGAAACTGCCTCTCTTCCTTGCATGGAGCCTCTGGTGGATTCAAACCGCTGACTTTCTGTTGAGCAGGGCAAAAGCTACACATCTCCCACCTGGCCACTGAGGTAAAGACTTTATTTCTTTTAAAATGCATCACCAGTGACCAGTGCTTCCTTCCTCTTTTTAAAAAAATTTTTAATTGATTATAATGAGTTTACAGAGATTTTGGATTTCCATTAATTCATTGTTGCACTTTTCTCCCTGCCCACCCCTCCTCCCCAATTCACTTTTCTCTTTGAAAAGTAAAAGAAAAAATTCTTTCATTGTTATACAATCACTCCCCCCAAGTCCATTCCACTGTGCAGCCTTCCTTCTGGACTCCTGTCATGACAATAATACCTAATCATACATCCTTTTTAAACAGTCCTCTCCCTCATCTGTTTCAATGCAGTATACATTATTTATCCCATCTTTCTCAGTCTCCCCCCAACCCCGATGTCAGTCCTCTTTTATAACAGTATTTGTCCTTTTGTGACTGAGATACTTCACTCAACATAATGTCCTCCAGGGTCACCCTTTGTGTGTAATATTACAACTTCTCAGTGTCTTATCTTGGGCTGGGACATGAACCATTCGGCCCATCTACCTTCCCATGGCACATTCTGGGGAATGTGCAATCTCTGCTTGTGCTGAGACCCTGTCAGAGGGTGACAGCTAAGAGTGTTTGACCACCTACCTTCCCGCCGTCGCTCTCTTTAAGAACCAGGTAGGGCTCCGCACACTCTCCGATCTCTCCCTGCTGCAGGACTTTTTCAATCTACCAACAAAAACAAAGTTACAACAGTGAACACGTGTTAGAGGTCAGTACCACAGAATCGACGCCACCATCAAAACGATGTTTGACGACTCTTCATCACCACAGAGGAAGACGCTATCTACAGCAAGTTTTTGATTAAAAAATTAACTAGCATGAAGAGTATTTTCCAATATTGGTTTTTAAATCTCATAAAAACTTATGGAAGAGTAATGGCTGATAAATACCAAAGGTTAAAAGTTATCTGTGTATCACAGAATTGTAAGCTATTTTTATATTCTTCCAAACACTAGTGTGTATCTTCTACTTTTGAAGCAATAAACATGTATTATGTCCCCAGTAAAAACGCAATAAAAGTTCTTTTATAAAGCAAAGCACAAGAGACACACGTAGGAAGGGGAAAACTCATTTTCTTTCTTAATGCTTACAATGTAAAAAAGACTTACAGCCTCTGTAAAAGTCAGCTGGGGACTGGGACCTTCCGCAAAATGGAAAAACGAACAGAATAAATTATATGTCATTATCTCCCATGGAGATCCTATTAGGGCCTCTGCTCTTGATTTAACAGACCTGCCGGGAAATGAGACTTCAGTAGTGTCACAGCATCTCCCTCTGCCTGCGGGCTGGTCCTCTGGGTAGTGGACATCAGAGAGTTCACCATGGTGCTGTCCGAGGTGCTGTCCAGTCAGCTCTGCTGCATGTCTTTCTCTCTCCATTGCTGTCAATTTGGAACTATCTCAGCTGGTCCTTCAGAGGGTTTCCAAGATTGTAAATCACACTGAAGGAGGTGGCCCATCTCTCTCTTACGGTGCTGATGATGGTTCTGCATTGCCAGGCGGTGTCTCCTCCGGGTTAGACAGCCCCTGGGGACTAGGCGACCTTGTGAACAACACCTCTTCTATGTCTGAGCTGCTGGCTGCAGCCACTGTGTTAATTCATGAAAATTGAACATTCTTTTTTGCCGACCCTCTACTTTGCCAAGGCAGCTTTGGTGGCATCGTGGTAAGGAGTTGCACTGCCAATCAAAAGGCACATGGTTCAAACCCGACAGCCACTCCATGGAATAAAGAAAGACAATCTATTCTCGTGTGATTTACTGCCTCTGAATACCTGCTGGAGGGCCAGGTAGGGGTTGGTTCTGACTCTACGGCACATCACGACAACTGCTTTGCCAAGCAAGACGTCCTTCTCCAGAGATCGGCCCCTCCTGAGAGCATAGTCAAAGCAACCTTCAAGTCTAAGCAGCATTCTGGTTGCACTTCTTCGAAGACTGGTTAACTACAGCATGTAATACTCTTGAGTTTCCTGGACTCAAGACTTCAGGCAAAGTATCTCCCTGATTGGCTGCGACAAAGGTTGGATGTCACGTTTAGGAGAGAGAAAAGGCAGTGGCATTTCCTACTTCTCTGATCAAAGAAAATTTAGTTTAAATTAGATGTGGAAGAGAAAAACAAGTGCCGTTAGCTTTGTTAGTTGTGTGTCAAAAAGTTGATACTTTTTCCCTTCAAACTTTAAAAAAACTGAAGTAAAATAAACACATTCCTCACTTAACGACTATCTCATGCTCTGACCTTTCACATTTAGGCAAGAGTGAAAAACCTGCTGTTTTTTGTATTAATAACATATAACAGCTGGCGGTAATGGGTGCCATTATTGCAAGATTTGGGGGAGAGTAAGGCTAACTGTGCTGGTTTAGGACACGCAGCAGCTTAGATGGGCTGCGATTCTCTGGGTCTGTCAGTTACCAGACGATGTCATCCTGTCAGTGAGGTGTTGATGTTGTCAGTTATGTGATGATGCCCTTTTGCAGGTATGTGAGGGTGTAACTTATCAGCTAGGTGTGGATGTTATTTGGTAATTGTTCACTGATGTAATGTGGCAGTTTTCCAGATTGCAAAAGTCTGTTGTTAGGGACCTCTCCAGGGTACTGAAGAGCAATGATGTCACTCTGGAGACTAAGATGCATCTGATACAGGCTATGGTCTTTGCAACCACTTGTTATGCATCAGAGAGTTGGACAATGACTAGGGAGGATAGAAGGAGAATTGATGCCTTTGAGCTGTGGTGCTGGAGAAGAGTATTGAATGTACCATGGACTGCCAAGAAAACAAACAGATTCATCCTGGAGAGGGTTAAGCCAGGCTGCTCCTTGAAGGCAAGGATTCTGGGGCTTTGTCTGACATATTTTGGACATATTGTAAGGAGAGACAGGTCCTTGGAGAGGGACATCATGCTTGGGAGGGTGGAGGGACGGCGCAGGAGGGAAAGGCCCTCTACGAGGTGGATTGATTCAGTGACTGGGGTAATCGGGATGGGTGTGTCAGAGACAGTGTGATTGGCGCAGGACAGAGCAGGGTTTAGGGCCATTGTACATAGGGTCGCTATGAGTCACCTGCGACTCGATGGCATTTAACAACAACAACAATAATGTGGCAGTTATGCAATGTTGTTGCTGTTGTGATGTGCCGCTCACAGCGACCCTATGAACCATGGCTCTGAACCCTGCCCTGAGCCAACCTCACCGTCTCTGATACACCTGACCTCGTTGCCACAGTGACTGAGTCAAATGATCTCTTCCAGAGTTTTCCTCTTCTGTGCTGACCCTCCACTCTTCCCAGCTTCTCTACATCATTGCCATTTTCTCATAGCCCTGATTTTCACATAACAACCTGGTCTGTGAAAACCTACATATAAGTGAGCAAAGGATGTATAACTAAACATTTGCTATTTCAGTCTTCTGCATATCACTCATTGGCATTCATTATCTTCGTCACGGCTTCATCACCACCAGCATTTCCAAATTCTTTTCGTCACCTTGAAGAAACTTGCAGCCCCTTAAGTTATGACTCCCTCTTTCTTCCCCCTACCTGCCTGTACCACTGATTACCTTTGGTCTCTGGCCAGCTGTCAAGTCTAGCTATCCCCCGTATGTAGATCACACAGTATTTGTCCTTTGGTGACTGGTTTTGTTCAGCGTCATGCTTGTGAGTTCCCTCCATCTGTTAGCAGGCATCAGGATTCCATTTCTCTTTACAGCGGAGCGATAACTCCCTGTGCACATATATCACATTATGCTCATCCATTTATCTACCGAGGATCGTGTAAGTCATTTCTACCCCGTGGCTATCAAGAATAATGATGCATTGAACTCTCTGACGTACATGTATCTGTTTGAGTCCCTGCTGTCAAGATTTGGGGTCTCTGACTAGGAGTGGAATTGTTGGGTCATCTGGGAATTCTGTGCTTGACTTTCGGAGGATCCACTGATCTGTTTTTACAGCTCTGTACCATTTCAAATTTCCACTAGCAAGGAATTAGAAGGTTCCAATTTCTTCTCAGAGACAGACACCTGGACATCTGTGCTTTGTGCCCACTTTCCAGACGAGGAAACACAGTCTCACAGGGGTTAGTTAACAGCCCACGAAGCCATTGGGCGTAGTCTAGTCAACTCCAGCTCATCGCAAAGTCATACTGCCGCTAAGCTGCAAGGATTCAAACCCAGGACCGCAGGCATAACCTTCCTGGTATCTGACACAGAGCTGTACTGGAGAGGGGAGAGGAAGTCAAGAAGAAAACAAACATCCCCTCACAGAAGAGAAATGCAGGCACGCTGCCTTTTACTGCACTTTGCAGACACTGTGATTTTTTACAGATTGAAGGTTTGTGGCGACCCTTCATCAAGAAGTCTACTAGAACCTTCTTTCCAATGCCACGTGCTCACTCTGTGCCTCTGTGTGACGTTTTTGCCCCGTCGGTGGTAATTCAGTCTTTGTCAGACACTTCCTGGACCACAGTACAGCATGTGTCTCTCGTATGCACATGAAGCAGCAGGTTCGTGAGACTTGCTGGTTTTAGCGCTGCTCTGTTGCAGTGGGCTGGAATCGAACCTGTTGTGCTGCTGAGGTCTGCCTGTATGCACCTCGTGATGTCTCTTCTACCTCAAACACGTGCAGGGGGCGATGAGGCAAGGAAAACTCCAGAATATGCAAATGAGAGTGCTTGATTACCTTGATGACGAGGTAGATGTCGGGGGACGGGAAGGTGACCGAGAACACCGCAGACCTCGCCTGGCTGGAGGCGGCCACTGAGGGGGTGTGGGCGCGCAGGAAGCCTCTGAACTGGTCTGAGTTGAGGTCACAGTGGAAATTTTCCGAGATCTGTAAAGAAGCAGCAGAGTAAACACATTAGACCTGCTCTTATCCTGGGCTGAAAACAAAACCCAGTGCGCAGCGTGGGTCCCAGCTCAGCCACCCTGGAGGACACAGAATGGCCCCACAGGGCTTCTGGGCTGCACTGTTTACAGAAGCAGGACGCCTTGTCGTTCTCCCACAGAACAGGGTGGGTTTGAACCACTGAACTGTCAGTTCTTAAGCTGAGTTCTTACATGACTTGTTGTTGTTGTTATGTGCCATCGAGTCATTTGCAACTCATAGCGACCGTATGTACAAGAGCCCTAAATGCTCTTCTATCCTGTACCACCCTAGCCATCTCAAACGCACTTATTCTCACCAGTCACAGAATCGATCCATCTCATTGAAGTTCTTCCTCTCCTTCGCTGTCCCTCCACTCTGCCAAACTGATGTCCCTCTCCAAGGACCACTCCCTCCTTGCAACATGCCCAAGATATGTCAGACGAAGCTTCAGAATCTTTGACTCCAGGGAACATTCTGGCTTCACCTTCTCCAGGACAAACCTGTTTGTTCTTCTAGCAGTCCATGGTATATTCAACACTCTTCTCTAGCACCACAGCTCAAAGGCATCAATTTTCTATCATCCCTAGTCACTGTCCAACTCTCCGATGTATAGCACGTAATTGCAAAGACTGGATCAGGCACACCTTAATCTTCAGCCTGACGTTGCTCTTCAGTACTCTTGAGAGGTCCCTCACAGCCGACTTTCCCAATGCAATTCGTCTCTTGATTTCCTGGCTGCTGTTACCAAGAGTGTTGACTGTGGAGCCAAGCAAACTAAAACTGTTAACTATCTCAATCTCTTCACCATCCATGCTGATGCTGCCAATTGGCCCAGTGGTGAGAATCTTTGTTTTCTTGATGTTGAGCTTCAATCCATATAGGAGGCTGCAGTTCTTGATCCTCTGCAGCAAGCGCTTCAGGTCCTCCTCAGTTTCAGCAAGCAGGGTTGTGTCATCTGCCTAAGGCAGGTTGTTGATGACTCTTCCACCAATCCTGATGCCATATTCCTCTTCGTACAGCCCAGCATCTCAGATAATCTGTTCTGCATACAGATTGAAAAGGTATGGAGACAGAATACATCCCTGATGGACCTCCTTCCCAATTTTGAACCATGCAGTGTCTCCCTGCTCTGTTTTGATGACTGCCTCTTGGTCCAAGTATAGGTTTCTCATAAGCACAATCAAATGTTCTGGGATTTCCATTCTTCTCAGAGTCAGCCACAGCTTGTTGTGATCCACACAGTCAAAAGCCTAGGGTTCCTTTAAAAGCAAACCACATTGGACCTTGCCCATCATTTACAGTCTTTTTACCTGGACCCTTATAGAGGAAAACAAACCCATAATGCATGAGAATGATTATATGAAACCCAACGTGAATGAAGTGTGGAGCCCAATGTATATGAACTTCGTAAGCAAACCACAGCCATTGCGGTCGATCTGATGAGGACTCGTAACAGGCCTGCAGCACAGGGTAGAACTGTCTGCTCACAGGGTTTCCCAGGCCGTAAATTTTAACAGGAGTGACTGCCTCATCGTGCTCCTGAGGAGTAGGCAGGTGGGATCAAACCACCGACCTTTGGGTTAGCAAGTCAGTGCTTAGATTAGTGTTTAGAGCCACCAGGCTCCTTCTCATAATCTAAACACAGAATCTAAACATAACTGAAAAGAAAAGTTAAAAAATAAAAAGAAGAGTGAAAAACACAAAGAAATCTCAATGGAGGAACGAGTGTCACCAAGAGTGAGGCCGGTGACAACCTGCAGCAAGAAAATCCTGTGACTATTTTGCCACATTCTCTAGATGCTTGGAAGCCACTTGAGAGCATTCCTTGACATAGTTTTACTTTTATTAACCAGCCAGTACTTCCTGAGTACCGATGCTATCCAGAAAGGAAGATGGGACTTCTTGTTAATAAATTAATCACATTAATCAATACTAATTAATCTTCTAAAACAGAAAGTATGAATGGTTGTTTGAAAAATCAATATAATTTGTAACCTTCACTTAAAAAATAATGAAAATGTTTTAAAAGAAAAAAAAGCAAAGCAAAAAATAGATAAGTTGGGTAAAGGAAAAGATGAGATATAATACAGGGCTAATTAGACATTATAATTAATTACATTAATCAACAGTTGGTAAGGCTATAAAATGTGTATTAATGATACAATGAAATGGTAATTACAATGTCTTAAAAATGTATATGAATTAAAAATTAATGTGATTTGTAAAATTCTCAATAAATAAAGCGGGGAATGCAATAGATATTTACTGTCCAAAGATTAAATAAAGACAAAAAGAAACAGACGTGGCTCTGGAAATGCCCTTACCCCACCAGTAGAACCCCTAAGCGCTTGCTAAAAATGCAACTTCAATGCCCCACCTCCAGCCTAAACCAGGAAACATTGGTCTCCACGGGAGGCTGTGCGGCTCTGAGTCCCATGTGGGCCAGAGGAGCTCTGAGCACATTGGGACTTACAGACCCCCAGGCCTTTAGTCTGAAGTTCTTCTCTGTGGACTTGAATTGCCAACCTCTTAGCTGGTCCTCAAGTGTTTAGCTGCTTGTGCCACCCAGAGTCCCTGACCTGCAGACCTAAGAACCCTGAGGCAAAGCCTGGTATTCTGTAATTTATTAAGCTCTATAATGATGTCAGTCTGGAGAGTAAGGTGCGTCTGATACAGGCCATGGTCTTTTCAATCACTTGTTATGCATCAGGGAGCTGGACAATGACTAGGGAGGATAGAAGGAGAATTGATACCTTTGAGCTGTGGTTCTGGAGAAGAGTATTGAATGTACCATGGATTGCTAGGAGAACAAACAGATTTGTTCTGGAGAGGATGAAGCCAGGCTGCTCCTTGGAGGCAAGGATTCTGAAGCTTCGTCTAACATACTTTAGAAATATTACAAGGAGGGACCAGTCCTTGGTGAAGGACGTCATGCTGGGTAGAGTGGAGGGACAGCGCAGGAGAGGAAGACCCTCTATAAAGTGGATTGATTCAGTGACTAGGGTAATCAGGATGGGTGTATCAGAGACAATGAGATTGGCACGGGATAGAGCAGGGTTTAGGGCTGTTGTACAACATAGGCTCACTATGAGATGCAGATGACTCAACTACACATAACAACAACAACAACAACAGGCATTCTTAGGAGCTCTGGTGGTCCAGTGGTTGGACTATGCGACCGCTGACCACATGATCAGCAGTTCTACCCACGAGCCCTTTGTGTGAGAAAGGAAGCTGTCTGCTTCCCTCAAGCTCTTTTGTTGTTTGTTCTTTAGTCAGAGGTGAAAAGCTCCAGCAGGTTTCCAGTGGTAGCAGATCACATGGGAGGAGATTGTCCATCTTCCTACAGAGCAACTGATGGATTTGAACCTTGTGCCTTTGGGATTACAATGCAACTTCTTACTAGGACCCAAACCTTGTGAATCCCCTAGGGCAGCTACAGGCCGGAAGTCACTCTGTGGCAGTGGGCTTGACTGGGGACTGGGAGGGTATTCTGAGGGGCCTGCTGACACCATGCTTACGTGGTCAGTGGCTAAGTGGTGGCTAACTAAAAGGGTGGTGGCTCAATCGTACCTGGAGTCTTCTCGGGAGAAAGATACGGTCACCTACTCCCATAAGTATCACCTAAATGGCTTGCCTCTGGAAACTATGAAAAGTGCTCAGGCCTTTCGTTCATAGGGTATGGGAAGCCAAACTTTATACCAAACATTATATGAAAACCCTTGTTCAGGAATTGAAGGAATTACAGATATATAAATTAGGATTTCTCTTATGGCAGATCCTAGAAAATGAGCTGTTTGTTCCCTGCAAGACAGGAGACAGCAAGGGGCCCCCTATAGAGGGAGTGTTACTTCCTGAGCTAGAGTTCACCCTGAGGCATCAAGGTTAATAGTTAAGGGTAAACCAAATTCTTGCATTTGTGAACCCCTCCTTCCTGAGTCAAGCAGAAGGTTTTCAATAGAAAGAGCTTGGCTTCATTTGCATTGAATTCTCTTTGTGATTTACTTCCTGTTAATTTTCAATAAAGGCACAGAGAAGCTTGGCTTGGGGTCTTCAGTAGGGAACTGCTGGCCCCCTGTTTTATGCTCTCTGCTCTATCACATTTCTGGCTGTTTGTCTCTTTATTAATAATTATAAAATTATTCCATTCTTTGGGACCCTCGGTCTGCAACAATAGGGTTGCTATGAGTCATCTACGACTCAACGGCACCTAACCACAACATCACCCTAGGTGTCACGTGAGGTTGCTATGGCACCAACATCAGCATCAAGTTAAGTCACTGCTGTCCAACTGGAACCAACTCACAGCTGACCCTCCAGAGGGATTTTGGAGGTTGGCAATCACCTAGGAGGACACTGCCCACCTCTCTCCCGCACAGTCGCTGTGAATTTGAACCACCAGAGATGCACCATCTTCGGCTCCGTAGACCAGCTCTCTAGGGCCTGGCGTCGAGCTCCCCGACATCACACGGTACAGCTTTAAAGTGCTGGACTCACAGATCTATTTGTTACAGTCCTTTCTGTAGCCAAATACAAATATCGAGGGGGTCCTGAAGGCAAAGCAGTAAGTGCTTGGTTGCCACTTGAAAGGTCAGCAGTTCAAATCCACCAGCTGCTTGTCAGAAGTGAGATGTGCTCATCCTCCCAAAACTGAAGCCAAAGCAAAGGCATCAAAGGCCAAGAAGGCGTCCTGAAGGGCGTCCACAGCCACAAAAAAGAGAAGATCCGCACGTCACTCACCTTCCGGCGGCCTAAGACGCTGACACTCCGAAGGCAGTCTGCATACTCCCGGAAGAGCGTCCCCAGGAGAAACCAGCATGACCACTATGCCATCATCAAGTTTCCCCTGACCACTGAGTCAGCCATGATGAGGACAGAAGATAACAACACACTTGTGTTCATGGTGGACGTCAAGGCCAACAAGCACCAAATCAAACAAGCGGTAAAGAAGCTCTGTGAAACTGATGTGGCCAAAGTCAACACCTTGATCAGGCCTGATAGAGAGGAGAAGGCCTGTGTTCGACTTGCTCCTGACTATGATTATTTGGATGTTGCCAACAAAATTGGGATCATCTAAACTGAGTCCATCTAGCTAATTCTTTTTTTTTTAATTTAAATTTATTATTAATTTTAGTAAAAATTTACAGAGACTTTGGATTTCCATTCATTCATTGTTGCGCATTTCTCCCCACCCAACCCTCCCCCCTAGTGCACTACCCTCTTGGAAAAGTAAAAGAAAAATTCTTTCATAGTTTTACAAACCCTCCCCCAGGTCCACTCCACCATGTAGCCTTTGCTCTAGACTCCTGTCATAACAAAAATACCTAATCACATATCCCTTTTAAACAGTTTTCTCCCTCATCTGTTTCACTGCAGTATAAGTTATCAACCCATCTTTCTCAGTCTCCCCCCAACCCCGATGCCAGTCCTGTTTTACAACAGTGGCACCATGCAGTATTTGCCCTTTTGTGACTTAGATACTTCACTCAGCATGTCTTCCAGGGTTACCCATTTTGAATAATATTGCATGAGTTCCTTGTTTTTCAATACAGCGTAGTATTCCATTGTGTGAATATACCCCAGCTTCTCTATCCGTTCGTTTGTTGATGGGCACTTAGGTTGTTTCCAACTCCTATTGTGAACAAAGCCGTGATAAACATGGGTGTGCACGTATCTGCTTGGATGTCAGTCATGGTCTCTTTGGGGTATATTCCCGTAGTGGAATTGCTGGGACAAACGGTATCTCTATTTGCAACTTTTTGAGAAAGCGCCATACTGCCTTCCGCAGTGGTTGCACCATTTTATACTCCCACCAGCAGTGAATAAGGGTTCCAGTTTCTTCACAACCTTGTCAGCATTTGTTGCTTGCTGTTCTGTTAAATTTTGCTATTTTGACTGGGGTGTGATGATATAGCTCATAGTTGTTTTAATTTGCATTTCTCTTAGAGTTGGCTAATTCTAAATACAGATTTTTCTCACACACACACAAAAAGACGACGTGCCGTCCTAAGGTGCTGTGGGCAGTGCTGTGCTTCCCTATGAGTCTGTAACAAGTCCATAGCACCATGGTGGTCACCGGTGTGGTTCGCATTTAAAGAAGAACTGGTGGCACAGTGTTTAAGAATTCTACTATTAACTGCATGTTGACAGTTCAAACCCACCAGCCACATTATGGGAGAAAGATGAATCTTTTTCTCTGTCTGCTTCTGGAAACATTCACAACCCTGGACATCCCACAGGCATCTCTACTCTTTCAGGGCCTCTAGGAGTTGGAATCAATTTGATGACAGAGGGTTTTAACACAAGCTGAGTGGTTATTAATATTCATTCAGGAGACACGTGTTTCCTAACATGCACAAGGCTGAAGTAGGGCCACGCGTCCTGCTCTGGTTTTGCCCTGCTTCTTTTTTTTAAAAAATGTATTATTTTTTGGTGTGTACTGTCGAATAGGATCTTACTGGTACAGAAGGAGACTGTCCCTCCTTCTCCAGCAGAGCATCTGGTGGATTAGAACCACGTACCTCTGGGATTGCAGTGCAGCTTCTTGCCACTAGGCCACCAGAGCTCTGGTTTTGCTTAAAGAGCTTCTTATAGAGCAACAACACGGCCAGTCACAGAGATGCCAGAGGGTTCTGGGGCCACTTAAAAGCGCATGGCCTTTGGTGAGGTCTCACTTAGGTCAAATGGAGATACTCACCAACGTGCCATCCCCCCCTTAAGTGTGAGTCTATCTCACAGTGCCAAGTTCTCCCAGGATGAGGCCATATGCCACCCACACCCCAGTGTCACAATAAAACCCCCCACAAGTAAACCAGTGTCTTTCTGCAAAGAACATAAATGGCCAGTGTTCCCAAGGGATCTGTCTCAAAATCACACTTGGGCCCACCAGAGGCCACATGGTTTCAAATCTTGTGTGCTTTCACTGCACAGATGTGAGCCCGGAATCCCAGCTGGCCGGGAGGACGCACAGAGCTGTTCTTTGCCTTGGCATGTGGGCCACTCACCTTCTTCCTTTCTTTAACATCATAGAGCGCGATGCTGGCAAATAGAGGCTCGATTTCAATCTCAAACCTGTGAGACAAAGAGACAGGTCCATAGGGCTGTACCTTGACTAACTTCGAGTTCTTGACAAACGCCTGGAAGCAGGAAATGATTAAAAGCACAAACATGTGTTTGAATCACTCAAAGTTTGTGAGACTCGCCCTGGGATATTATCCCACTGTTATCAAGACAATTCTGATTCAGAGTCTCTGTAGGACAGACCACGACTGTCCTATATAAGGTTTCCAAGGTGGGCTGCTAACTTAAAGGTCAGTGGTTTGAATCTACCACCTTGCTCCAGGAAAAGAAAGATGAACAGAAAGATTTACAGCCTCCGAAACCCAATGGAAGGTTTCTATGAGTTGGAATCAACTTGATGGCAGTGGCAGGGCTGCATAATCTTTATGGAAGCAGCTAGTGGGTTTGAACAGCTAACCATTTAGCTAGCAGCTGGGTGCTGTAAGCATAGAACCACTAAGGAATGGACTCAATGGCAGGGAGTTTGGTGTTTTACTGGGTTACTGTTGTATACTGTGGAGCTGGAACCGACTGAGCTGACCCTCTAGCCAATTTCCAGAGGCGGTTGAATCGCACAGAGGAGACTGTCCACGGCTCTCCTGCGCAGCTGCCTGTAGATTCAAACCAAGTGCCTTTGAGACTGCAGCGCAGCTTCTTCCCACCAGGCCACTAGTGCTCCTCGTCGAGAAACATGAGAGGCTCATGGAGGGTTCCTGGTCAAGTGAGAGCACGGTGGACGGACCATCCTCTCAGAAACACTTGGGACAAACTGCCACAACGCAGCTCTCTGGGTCACAGGAACCTGCAGATTCACCTCCCAGAAAAGTCCGAACACAAGATGACATTAACTTTTAAATTAAAAAAGAAAAAGAACTTTTTCACTCTCTTGAAGCACAACATAGAAAGCGAGGCAGTATCGCTACTAGCATGTTACCCTCCCACGAGCTCCCACAGGGTGAGAAGCTGGTAAGATAGAAAAATACTTTTGAAAAATTTATAAATAATTTTTATTGTGATTTTAGCAAAAGTTTACAGACAACTCAGATTTCCATTCATTCATTGTTGCATATTTTCCTCCCTACCCTCCACACTATTAGCTTTTACTCTTAAAAAAAAATCATTCATTGTTGCACAATTTCCTCCCTCCCCTTCCCACAGTCCACTTTGCTAAGTACGTCTTATTTTGGACTGTTACCATGTAAGTAATGTCAAATCATAAAGATGTTAAAATATTTTCAATAATAATATACAAATTATCAAGTAATAAATTAATAATATATACTATACAATATAAAGTAATAAATCAATAATATAGTTATAATAATTACTAAATTATTTATAATGATATAAATTGTTAAGTAATATTAAAAATAATCATATAGGGAAAATACTCTCTTTCTGCCAAAAGAACTTGAAAAATTGCCCCAGGACTCTTTCTTTTCGTATCCTTAAGCCTTAACTTGACCCGCAGCTGAGGCATCTGTTCTGACTCCGGGGACTTCTGAGGCTGCAGCTCTTTGTGGGAGGGGACTGTCCATCTGTCCCTCCCCTGTAGGGGGTGCTGATGAGTTCAGGCTTTGAAGTGAGTAGCCCAACATACAGCCCCCTGAATCACTCGGGTTCCTTTCCGTGTCCTTAAGGGCTTTATATATTTCTCAAAGGCACACACAGACATTTCTATAGTGAAACAAATGTTTTTAAGGATTTCCTCAAAGATAAAGCTGACATAGTTATAAACGGGACCCTGCATATCCATGGAAAAGGAAGAATGTGTGTCTGTAACACAGTCGTGAAATTTTGCTGGCAGAAAGGTTGGCAGTTCTAATCCCCCAGCGGTTCGTCGGGAGGGAGACGAGGCAGTCAGTCTGCTCCTGCCTTGGTTTTCAGCCGGGAAAGCTGGAGGGCGGGAGGGAGGGTCTCTGTGAGCCGGGACTGGACGATGGTGGGCGTTTCAGCTTTGGTTTAGTGCAAGAAAAGGCCAGACACCCGTGCAGTGATTTAAAGGCTGCCTGGGCACCAAGTGGAGGTGATGGTGAGAATTCAGTGTGACCGGGAGCTGGGTCAGGAGCTCTGGTGGTGCAGCGGCTAAGGCTCTCGGCTCTGAACCAAAAGGTCACAGGTGTAAACACTCGAGCTACTCCTCAGGAGACAGCTGCGGCAAGTCTGCCTTTGTAAACGTTCACAGCCTTGGGGACCCCCCAGGACAGTTCTGCTCTGTGTCACAGGGTTCCCATCAGAAGCCACAACAGGGCAGCGGGCTTCTCTCCACTCTTTCGAAGCATAGAATTTACGGATTTAAAAGGCGGCTCAGGGAGCTCTGCTGGCCTAGAGGTAAGAAGCTGTGCTGCAATCCCAAAGGCATGCAGTTCGAATCCACCAGCTCCTCTGAGGAAGAAGGTTGTGCAATCTCCTCCCCTGCAGTTAACTGCCTCTGAAAACAAGGATGGTCAGCTAGGGTTGGTTCAGTACACAACAACAATGAAGGGTGCCCAGACTTGTTTGTAACCCAGGCCTGCCTGGACCTCACTGCACATACGTTCTCTTTGAGCTGCTGGGGAAATGTCACCAGAAAGCACAGGTGACAAGGTCTGTGAAGAGAAATCCCAACCATGCCCCGAGGTCCTTCACAGCACATCTCTGTCCTAACGGGCTGTGTCTCCCCCACCCCCCAAGACAACAGCTGCAGCCTGTTTACTGGAAAGTTCTAGAAGGCTTGCTGAGCAGACTTCCAGAGAATTCTTCCCAGCCCCCATGGCTTATGGGGCCATCCTGTGGGGGCAGGGAGCGTGCCCAGCAGCGGGGTCAACATCCTGAAGGATGTCGCCCTGGTCACTGCTGAAAGCATGCTGTCATGATGCTGAGTGACCCTCAGAACACTATCACCCTGAGATCCCGTTTCCTTAAGCCAAAGAGTTTCCTGACGTCCACAAAACCCACCAACATTTCAGCCTCCATGTTAGTGAACCCTGCACTGAGTTCTGCGTTTTCCCAGGAACTGTTAAGTTTGGGATACTCATGACAGTGACTGGACAGGAGAGGCAGGGAGCTCAGGGCCAGTGAGCTTCTGTTCTTGAGGGGAACTGGGGAAAGGCAGGTGAGAGTGGCCGCCCAGGCTGAAGAACACACCACGGTCACGATGTTAACACGGAGAAAGCCCAGTCGGTGTGTGTAGTGCTGTGTAGATTCTCAACAACAAAAAGAAAACAAGTCATTAAAACCACACAAGCAGCTGGATTAGGAGAGTCTGTCTGCCTTGAGCATCGGACCTTTTAAAGAACGACCTTGATGGTGGCACTGACAACGGCAAGTGATACGGCGAGATGGGAACCGTAGGGGAAGATGGGTCTACGTTCCCAGAGAGCAGTAACCGGGGCAGAGGGGCTGAGAATGGAGCACAGCTCCACAAAGTGCTGTGAAGCACACGCGGAGAGAGCGGAATTGGTTTAAATTCTGTGTTTTCTCAGCAAAAAACAAGAAATAAAGATATGGTTTAAAAGAAATAAAAACGGGGGGGGGGGGATGCGGTGGGTAGGGAGAAAAGTGCAACAATGAATGACTGGAAATCCTAAATCTCTGTAAACTTTCATGAAAATGAATTTTTTTTTTAAAAAAGAGAAAAATAAAAACAATAATTTAATAATAATATACAATAATAATTGGTTTTGGTCAAACATTTTTCTAGGTGGTAGAGCACTGGTCTGTCCATTGTTGTACAGAGGTAACCTGTGGTTGCTGTGAAGCTGAACAGTGTGACACTGATGTGTCAAATGCATTAATGGTTACCCGTGGTGGTCAGTGTTTGGTGGAGCGCCCCAGTTAAAACAAGCCTGGAAGCAGGAGTGGCACCCACTTCTGAAATGGCTTGCCTCCAGACTATGAATGTGCAGAAATGATGAAAGTTATACAAGTTGACGGCACTTAACAACCACAGTTCAATAATAAGGAGGTCTGGTGGCTTAGTGGTAATGAGTTTGTAACCCAAAGACACACGGGTCAAATCCACCAGCTGCGCCTTTGGAGAAAGATGGGCAATCTCCTCCCGTGCGACTTAAAGCCTCTGAAAACCTACTGGTCAGCTCTTGGTCAGTGTTGCCCTAACAACAATACAATAATACCTGTGTCCTCGAGGCTCTGATGATAGACACAGTCAGCACTTCAGAGCCAAGGTCCCCCAGTGGCCGTGGGCAGGTTAGCTAGGGCTGACTTACTTCAGAGTCAGGACCTTGACCAGGATCCTGTTGCCCAGGTGTTCCTTCGGGCATTCTGGCACCGGCCGTATTTCCACTGCATCTTCCTGTGATGAAATCACACAGCACAGAGATTAAGGATGACTTTACCGGAGCTACGGATGTCCAGCGGATGAGAACCCAGGGACGGGAGGGCCACCCTCACTAGCCAAGTAAAAATGCACATGTAGACTTCTGAGGGCAGAGCAACACTCAGCTTTTTCAACGGACAGTGTTCTCCAACCACTAAGGCCTGTCAGCGTTTACAGCAAATCCTTGTTCCGAGACAAAGAGACCGAGAGAGGAAGGAAGGAAACCGGGACGTGGATGTGACGAAGTCATATCCACCAGCTGGCGTCTTGGACCCTATTGTTGGTTAGTTTTACTCTGTGTGTGTGTGTGTGTGTGTGTGTGTGTGTGTGTGTGTGTGTGTCCGCATGCTCCAAGCACTTGTTCAGAATACCTCCCCAGGCTCAGGGCTTTACTGAACTTGTGAATCTCAATCTGAGATGTGAATCAATGCTCTAAGCAAGCCTTCTCCATTCATTGTTTTATAATTTGAAGTCAGAGAAGAGTCATGAGGTTGAGTTCCCAGATTCTGTGTAGACCTGGAAAGAATATTCACAGTGGAATGCTCAAAGAACCGTCTGACCTGCAAGAAATTCAACCAGGGTTCTTTGCAGAGGCAAATATGTTGGGACTTTGTGTCATATGCATTGGGCATGGTGTCAGGAAATGCCAGTCTTGGAGGAAGACACCATGCTGGGAAAGGTGGAGGGTCAGTGAAAGAAAGACCTTTAACAAGAGGGACCAAGGCAGTGAGTGTAACAGCGGACTTGAGCTCAGCTGAGATGGTGTGGATGGCACAGGGCCGGGAACGGTGTGGGGTCACCCAGAGTCAGAGCTCAGCCGAGATGGTGTGGACGGTACAGGCCAGGCAGGGCATGGGGTCACTCAGAGTTGGAGCTCAGCTGAGACGTGGGGACAGCACAGGGCCGGGCAGGGCGCGGGGTCACTAGGAATCAGAGATCAGCTGAGATATAGGGATGGCACAGGGCCGGCCAGGGCTCTGATCTGCTGTGTGTGGGGTCACTAGCAGTCGGAGCTGACATGGTGACAGCTGACGCTGACATACGGACATCCGCAGGTCACTGACAGTGTGAGGACAGGAAAGCCTGGGAACAACAACTAACAGATGTGCCCGCCCATTTTCTTGCCATTCACTGCTGTCCAGCTGGTTCTGAGTCACAGTGACCCTGCAGGACCGAGAACTGTCCCTCTGGTTTTCAGGATTGCAGCCTATAGGGAAATCTGCCACATCCTTTAATGAACACGGACCTTTCCATTAGCAGCTAAATGCTTATTCCAGTGTGCCACCAGGCTTTCTCTGCTTTACTGAACAGCGATTAGAGACAGGAAGAGTTGTTGTTGTTGTTGTTGTTAGCTGCCATCCTCTGACTCAGCGGCCCTGTGAACACAGCTCAGAGCCTGGCCCTGCTCTGTGACTCCACACAGTCTCCGACTCGCTGAGCCCATTGTAAGTCACTGTGTCAGCCCACCTGGTTGAGGGGCTTCCTCTCTTTCTGTGACCCCCTCCTTTTCCCAGCATGATGTCCAAGGACTGGCCAGGTAACACACACAGAACAAAATCACAAAACGAAAACATAAAGCCAGGTTTACGGACCCATAGAGACTAGTGGAACCCCAGACCCCTTGGAACCTGGAACAAAATTCAACCCTGTGGCCCAACTCCAGTCAAGCAGCAGCTGGGTCCACAAGGTGACAATACCTCCAGGGAGGCACTCACCCCTTAGAATGACCAGCCGAGGAGTGGCATGTGCCCAAGGAGAAAGCTGAGAAGGCAGGAAGGGGAAAGTTAGAAGGGAGAAGGGAGATGAGAATCACAGGAAGGACTGGGGAAAGTGCAGTTCCATCGCGGGTGTTGTCATTAATTTTACGGAACAAGGTGTGCGTGAATGATTGAGTGAAACAGCACAACAGGAGCCACAGGTGAGCTTCGTGGCACACAGGCAAGTGTGATGAGGAACAGTCACGCTCACACCCCTCCTCACATGCCCTCCACCCACAGCCTGCACCCACCTCGTCCACCGGCGGGTACAGGGCAAAGAGCTCGGCCGGCCGGTTGGCCCTGCGGGCCTCCTCATTGCGCCGCTCGTAGTCCTCGGAGCTGACGTGCTGTAGGAGGTTCTCCAGCCGCGGGTCCGGCTGCAGGCTGCGGAGGTCGAAGTCGCAGGCAGTGAGGGGACCCTTCCCGGACACGGCGCCGAGCACGGGCAAGCTGTGGGGGGCTGTCTGTGTGAGAAGACACAGCTTCGTGAGGGACAGCGAGGCCGGGGCCAGGGAAACTAACCAGGAGTGGGCTGGTGCAGGCCCCCAGCATCGAAGGCCTTGAGCTGGTGACAGGGTGGGGTGTTCCCCTGGACCCCACTGCCTCCAAATGCAGCTTCTCGCTTTTAGATGCCGGGGAGCAATCAATGGGGGAGGCTAGAAGACAGCACGCGGGCCAGGGACTTAGGGGTGACTCAACTGGAGGAGGGCAGCCACGTCGTGCTCCATGCTTACAGCACGCGGTGGGACAGGAGAGCAGAGACAGGCCCAGGAGGACGGGCTAGAAAATGCAGGAAGAGCCTCCAGGCCAATCTGCACCCCAGAGCCTGGCTTTCCAAACTGAAGACCTTCCAGAATCACCCTTACCGAAACCCCAGAGCTGAGCAGGGCGCTCCTGAAGAGAGCCAGGGAGAGGGGCCCACTCCTATGGGGCGTTTGGAACCGCTGCAGGAACCACAAGCTGGATGGGGGCCATGGCTGCAACGCTGTGCTCACACGGTGAACCTACACACAGTGGCCCCTGTGAGGGCGGCGCAGGGCCAGGCAGGGCAGCTTCCTGTCATGTGCAGGGTCACGGTGAGTCAGAGCTGGCCCAGAGGTACCCAACAACAACAACACCATGTCCACTGCATGGAAGAGCTTCTAGACCACAAAGCTGACTGACGTGGAAAGTGCCAGTGAGAGCCAACGTTGTCACTTGCCAAGTCGTAGCTCTCACAGCGGACCTCCCAGGGGAGGAGATTGCCCATCTTTCTCCCATGGATCAGCTGGTGGACTCAAACCACAGCTAGAACCAATGTTGCTGTTGTTATGCGCCGTCGAGTTGCTAGTGACTCATAGCGACCCTATGTACAAGAGCCCTAAACCCTGCTCTATCCTGTGCCAGCCTCGCCATCTCCGACACACTCATTCCCACCACTCCAATTACAGAATCGATCATCTCATCAAGGGTCTTCATCTCCTGTGTTGTCCCTCCACCCTCCCAAGCCTGATGTCCCTCTCCAAGGACTGATTCTGCCTTGCAACATGTCTAAAGTATGTCAGACAAAGCTTAAGAATCTTTGGCTCCAAGGAGCAGCCTGGCTTCCCCCTCTCCAGGACGAACCTATTTGTTCTCCTAGCAGTCCATGGTATATCCAACACTCTTCTCCAGCACCACAACTCAAAAGCATCAATTCTCTTTCTATCATCTCTAGTCACTGTTCAGCCCGCCAATGTATAGCACGCAATTACAAAGACTATGGCCTGGATCGGGTGCACCTTAGTCTCCAGCCTGATGTCGTTGCTCTTCAGTACTCTTGAGAGGTCCCTGACAGCTGACTTTCACAGTGCAATTTGTCTCTTGATTTCCTGGCTGCTGGTACCAAGAGTGTGGACTATGGAGCCAAGTAAACTAAAACTGTGAACAGTCTCAATCTCTTCACCATCAATAGTGATGCTGCCAATTGGTCCAGTGGTGAGAATCTTTGTTTTCTTGATGTTGAGCTTCAACCAGTGTTGAAGGCTGCCATACTTTAGTTATTCATACATTTATCTGGTTTAGAATGTGTCAGAGTTGGGGAGATCGGCTGAACGGCTCTAGTACTTTCCATGGAGGTGGCATCGGCAGCAAGGCCAAACCCCCCTCGTTGGACACACAGGGTCCCCTCTGTCCAGGCTCTAAGTGCTGACTCCTCTAGCCTTTTCCCAGCATCTGGGGAGGAGTCGAGTCAATCCGTTCTGTCTACATCACCAGCCCCAAGAACAGCTCAGCTCTGGGGCTCGATGGTTAAGACTGAGCGACCAGGCTCAAGGAGGTTGGTATGAACTCACCCTATGACTCCCCCAAACAAGACACGATGATGTGTCCTCGTAACGAGGAGGCTATGGAGCCGCTGTCGTCTGTGTGTGACGCTGCAGGACAGCGTTCAACAACAACACGGCGAGCTGCTGCTCAGAGGCCCTAGTGGCGCGCTGGCTAAGCACTCAGCTGTGAAGTGAAAGATTGCCAGTTCAGACCCACGTGCTGCTCCGAGGGAGGAAGAGGAGGCAGGCTGACCCGAAAGATTTACAGCCTTGGGAAGCCCCGGAGCTGCCCTGCTCCGCCCTGTGGGGCAGCAGGAGCTGAACTGATTGGACAGGAGCAGTGGCACAGTGGTCACGTGCTGGGCTGCTAGCCCAAACGGTGGCAACTGGAACCCTTGGTGTGACTCTGACAGTGTCACCCTCGTCCTTCAGGACACCTGAGGGCTCCTGCAGGCCTGGCTGCAAATGACTCTGAGCTGTCCACGCCCACCCTGCCAGGCAGAGGCCCCCGCTTTGACAGACTGAATCCAGGGTTTTCATGGAACACGAAGGTGCACACAAATCTGGGAAAGACATGCCACAGTCATGGGAGTGGCGTTCCTGCCTTTCCGAGTCTTGTGAGACCATCCTCTATTCTGGTTAACAACAAGCCAACTTTGTGCCAAGTAGAACAATGTAGGGTCAGGTGGGGCAAGTGGGCCAGGTGATCTAGGTGTGCCAGGTGAGCCAGACAAGCAAGGTGGGCGAGGTGGGTTAGGCAGGTCAGGTGGGCCAGGCAGGTGAGGAGTGCAGTGGGAAGTAACAGTGTGGGGTTGGGTGGGGGGTGCAGATGTTGGAGGGCACATAACAGTGTGGAGCCAGGTGAAGGGTGTGGGTGTGTTAGAGGGT
>NW_006399764.1:30884182-30890610 GCF_000299155.1 Elephantulus edwardii
GAGGGGTGTGGGGTGAGGGGGCAGCCAGGTGAGGGGTGTGAGGGGGCAGCCAGGTGAGGGGTGCGGCAGGAAGTACCTGAGTGCCAAGTTCCGTGCATTCTGCTGTCTCAGACTCGAATGTCTGCTTCTGCAGCGTCCTGTGGAAATCTCTCCGGGACCCGGCCTTCCGGAACCCGCAGGTCTCGGGGTTCCCCTGGTTCCTTAGTGACGGTGGTTATTTCATTTGGAGGGGAGACAGAGAAGAGAGAGGGAAGGCAGAAACGTTAGAGCGGACATGAAAATCAAGGCCTGTGGTCACATTTAATTATGCGGTGGGCCCTTCACAAAACTCCTTTGTCACCAGGGAGAAGCGGCCACTCCAGCTGGCGTGGAATTAAAGGCAAGGCTAGTCTGGGAAAAGGCCACCCAAGGGGTGCTCACTGGGCTCGGGGGCATCTGGCTGCAAGCAGGATCGAGACTCCGATCCCAGTGTGAGAGGGGACAGACCCAGCAGTGCAGGCGTGTGAGAAAAGACTGAAGATGAAAATGGAGGAAGGCTGGCATTCATCTGTGTGGCGATGGGCTTTAAAAAGAATTAAAAAATAGAAATCGATGGTCTATCCCCTAAAGTCTTGGCTAACTAATATGAGACTTCTCTCTGGGAGCTCCAGTGAAACTGTGTTTTTAAAACCATGTAGCTAATTAAAAGGTTCTCCCACACAGATTGAGCGCATTGGAGAAGGTGACAGAGGGCAGCTTGGAGCAGGAACGAGCTAGATACCAGTGGGTAAGGGTGAGTAAGCCTGTGGGGCTGGGCCCCTGGTGAGGCAATGCGTTCAATCACTAAGCAGAAAGGTGGAGCTGGAGGTTATAAAAGCTACCTACCTACCTACCTACCCACCCTCTCACCAACCTACCTACCTGCCTCCTCCCTACCTATCTACCCACCCACTCACCTACCTACCTAGCTACCTGCCTGCCCACCCGCCTGTCCACTTACTCACTCATCCACCTACCTGCCTGCCTACCTACCTAGCTACCTACCTTAACTCACTAATTCATAGCTGTGAAGTGGGAACAGACTCAGAGCTGAGCATCTAGTAGGTCTTCGGGGGCTGTAAACAACATGAGAGGAGATGCCCGTCTTTCTCCTACGTTGTTGCTGGTAGAACCCCAGAGTGGCCCGCGTCATGGGCTAGCCGGGGCCGGCGCCAGGGGCTAGCGGGGCGACTCCCTACAGACTCCACCCAAGCAGGTCACATCGTTGTTAATCAAATGTTAACCTTCTGACTTTAGGACACATACTTAAAAAAATTCTTCAGTGAAATTGCTGACTCATTGAAGAACATGTTTCATTCTGACATTCTTATGTAATACGGTATCTTACATAATAAAACTTTTCTTATGTTTATATAGTTTATACATTAGATTGTATAACATACACAAATGTATCTCTAAGTAATTATTTTGTGGATTATTCCTAGTGTGTGTACACACACACTCTCTCACACACACACGATGTAATTATAGATATTTGTGTATAAGATGATGTAAGAGGGAGCTCTGGTGGCCTCGTGGCCAGAAGCTGCACTGCAATCCTGAACGCACATGGTTCGGTTCCACCAGCAGCAATGCAGGAAGAGGATGAACAAAGGTTTAAAGCCAATACCGCACAGTCACATCTCTTAATGGGATCAGATTGCCTTACAGTTCTTCTTCAGAGTGGCTGGCAGATTTGAACCACCAACCTTTCCGTTATCAGCCCAAAACATAACACATTGTGTCATGGGGGGGGTCACAACCCATTGTCACAGGTAGATATTATTTTTATATACCCTGAGCAGCAAAAAAAAAAAAAAATTCTTCTGACTCCCCTTATTGTGATACTTGATTTACTATGGCAGTCTGCAACTAAAATGTCTCCAAGGTGTGCCTATATTTACTTTACTTTTTTCCTCCCTCTTTTTTTATTATTATTAATTTTAATGACTGTTTACAGAGGCTTTGGATTTCCAGTCATTCATCATTGCAGTTTTATCCCTGCCCACCCCTCCCCCCAGTTCAATCTTCTCTTTGGAAAGTAAAAGAAAAATTCTTTCATTGTTATACAATCCCTCCCCCCAGGTCCACTCCACTGTGCAGCCTTCATTCCAGACTCCTGCATGACAGTAATACCTTATCATATATCCTTTCTAAACAGTTCTCTCCCTCATCTGTTTCAATGCAGTATACATTATTTACACATTATACATTATTCCATCTTTCTCAGTCTCCCCCCAACCCCGATGTCAGTCCTGTTTTACAACAGTGGCACTACACAATATTTGTCCTTTTGTCACTGAGATACTTCACTCAGCATAATGTCCCCCAGGGTCACCCATTTTGAATAATATTGCATGAGTTCCTTGTTTTTCAGTGCAGCGTAGTATTCCATTGTGTGGATATACCACAGCTTCTCTATCCATTCATTTGTTGATGGGCACTTGGGTTGTTTCCAACTCTTTGCTATTGTGAACAAAGCTGCAATAAACATGGGCGGGCATATATCTGCTTGGGTGGCGGTTATAAAATACATCTGTTTGTCAGGATTTATGTCTAGAACATCATTAACCACACAAGCACACCCACATGTGCACCCACACACACAGGCTGACATGTACCTGCCTCCACAAAGTACAGAGTTCATACTCAAGTGCCTTCTCTCTGAACCTCTGTTTCGTCATCAGGTGAGCTAAGACATGAGGTAATTTGTAAGATTTCCCCCAGAATTTTAAATTTTAGCAGAAAAAGTTCATAAATTCTACCTGAAACACTTAAAATCAAATGTTCTGCCCCAAAGATACATGTGTTTTGGGGACATGTAGTTCGCTTGCTATTGTTCCTTTGCTATTTTATGCAAACAGATGCTTCCTTTTCTATACTCTATTTTTCTGCAGATGAATCTTTGTAGAAAGCAGAGAGTACCAGAGGAATGCCTATCTGTGTTTCGTTGAATATACAAAGGCTTTTGACTGTGTGGATCACAACCAATTGTGACTGACTCTGAAAAGAATGGGAATCTCAGAACACTTGATTTTGCTTATGTGAAACCTACACGAGGACCAGGAAGCAGTCCTCAGAACAAGGCAGGTAAACACTGCATGGTTCAAAATCAGGAAAGGATTGCATCAGGGATGTGTCCTGTCTCCACACCTTTTCAATCTGTATGTGGAACAGACCATTTGGGAGGCTGGGCTTTATGAGTAGGAATGTAGCATCAGGATTGGAGGAAGACTCATCAACAACCTGTGAGACTCATCAACAACTTGTGATATGCAGATTAGGTAACCTTGCTTGCTGAACCTGAGGAGGACAGGAAGCGCTGGATGTAGAAAGTCAAGGACTATAGTCTCCAATACAGATTAAAGCTCAACATCAAGAAGACAAAGATTCCCATCACTGGGCCAATTGACAGCACCATGTTAGATGGAAAAGAGATTGAGGTTGTTAATAAGACTGAGGTTGTTAATAATTTAGGCTTATTTGGCTCCCGCTGTCAGAAAATTTAAAGAGGAATTGAACTAGGAAAATCTGCTGTCTGCTACCTCTCAGAGTACTGAGGAGAAACTATAGTCAGACTCAGGTGCGCCTGCTCCAGGCCATGGTGGTCACAATCACTTGCTATGATTCAGAGAGCTGGACAGTGATTAAGGCTGAGAGAATTGATGCCTTTGAGTTGTGGTGCTGGAGAAGAATATTGAACATACCATGGAATGCCAGGAAAAAAATTAGGTCTGAATTGGAGAGGGTGAAATCAAGTTCCTCCCTGAAGGCAAGGATTTTGATGCTCATTTCACATACTTTGGGCATGTGGCCAGGAGGGACCAGTCCTTGGAGAAGAACACCATACTTGGAAGATTGGAGGGACAGGACAGGAGAGGAAGACCCTGGATGAGATGGGTTGATACGATAGCTGGGGTAAGAGGGTCGGTGTGTCAGAGACCGTGAGACTGGCTCAGGATAAGGCAGGGTTCAGAGCTACTGTCCATAGGGTCACTATAACAAGCTATGTCTCTATTATGGTGTTGGCACAGATAATTATTGAATGTACCATGGACCCTGCCAGAGGACCAAACAAATCTGTCTTGGAACAAGAACATCCAGGCTGTATCGCACAGTGTCACAGAGTCTCAGGCACGTCATCAGGAGGAGCTTGTCATACTTGGTCAAGAGGAAGGTTGCTGAAAAAGAAGAAGGCCCTCAAGGTGATGGAGTGACCCCTCCAGGCGGCCGCAAGAGTGCACGGTGGCCCCGGAGCAGTTGTAAGGGTGGTGCAGGGCCAGGCAGGGCTTCCCTCTGGGACACACAGGGCTGCTGGGGGTGCAAACTCACTCCACAGCTGTAGCCGCCACCACCACTACCACCTCTGTGTGGAGTCTCTTGACTGGGGCAAGGGTTAGGTGCTTAGCTACTTTCCCAAAAGGTTGAGGATTCAAGTACACCCAGAGGTACCTTGGAAGAAAAGTCTGCTGATGGCTGATCTGCCTCCAAAATACCAGTCACTGAGAGCCACGGGCCACGGGCCACAGGCCACTTACACACGGGGCACCTCCAGAGAGAGCAGCCTTGGGATTCCTGCTGTGTGAAGCATTCAGATGAGTGCTCCACGGCGCTGCGTGTTTGGAACCAGACCAGGCCTCCTGCCCTTCCTCATTCTACATTTAGCACCTACTTCCCCATGTTAAAAGCTCAACGTCTCAGAGCCCCATGTGCAACCAGGGCAGAGCTAGCAGCTGCGAGGGAGGCCAGGGGTTGGCAGGCACAAAGATGACTCATTTCACAACTGCCAGCCGTGGAAACAGGAACGGCAGGGTGGGGGGGGTGAGGGGTGCCCAGATCCCTGCTGGGCATCCCCGTGATGAGATCTCGGGCTCCCCCCAACCCTGGAATCCATGCCAAGCTAGCCTGAGTTCCCGCAGCACCGACAGGAGCAAGATGAGTGGGGAAGTCAGCTCATTGTGGAGAGACCGTCCTCATGCGGATCGCTGCTTCACGGGAGGAAGGCATCTTCCTCGGACTCGCTGCTTCCGCATCTGGGGTCCATATGGTGAGCAGATGCCCCTGGAGGGTGGTGGGCAGGAGAAGCTGGTCTGAACTGCAGGCACAGGGTGGCACTCAGCTGCGGCCCCCACCCCTCACCAAGTGACTTAACATCCCTGAGCCACACTGTCCCCAGTGTGTGTCTGTCTGTCTGTCTATCTGTCTGTGGGAAGCCTTGCTCATTGCAAAGGGCAGGTGAGAAGCAGAGAAAACAATCAGCTCCTCTTCACCTCCCCCCCCAACCCTTCTAGTTAGACCCCTCTTCCTTCCCACTGCCCTTCTTGTACAATGTAGCCTTAAAGCCAACAAGGGCATCAGAACAAGGCGGCCAAGCACCCTGGAGACCAGGAAGGGGATGCCGAAACCCAAGCAAGAAGAAAAGCACGTGTCGTCAAGCTGACGGCTCCTGGCCCCGTGTGTGTCATGGCAAACGGGCCCCTCAGCTGTGGACAAAGGTCACCAGGCCTTTCTTCCAAGGCACCCCTAGGTGGGCTAAATGTCCAGCTTTTTGGTAACAACAGAGCACATTCACTTTTTGCACCAAGAGAGAAAGCACCTGTGTAAGAAGACTGCCCATCACCGGAAATCTGAACCCGGGCAGCGCAGCAAGCATCCGAGCCTGGCTTCACCCAGGCCTCCATGTGACACATGTTTATAAAGCTTCTCCTGAGAACAAGGCACTGATCCGACGTAGAGAGGGACACACAGGGTCTCTCCATGTCACAGGGTCCCTGTCCTAAAGGAAGTCACAGTCCTGTGGGAAAGGCTGCATGTCGAGCGGAGGAGACGGCACTCTCAGGAGCGATTAGCTTTGAGGTAGAGCATGACAAGGGCCTCATCTTCCAGCCGCATCGATACAAGCCAACATCGTGCTAACTGTAAGGTTTTCCATGGCGGCGGCATCAGAAGTCCTTCCCCGGTTCACTGTCCACCATGGGGACCTGCTGGAATCTTAGACGCCGGGGCAGAGTGTCCAGATTCACAGCGACACGCCAGCAAACTAGGGGTGGTTAGAAAGACCATGGATAACTGGTGCCGCTGAGCTGTGGTGCTGACAAAGAACACGGAATGCATGACTGCCAAAGAATCGACAAACCTGTCTCGGAAGGAGGAGTGCCGTCAGAACTCTCCTTCGCAGCAAAGATGTTGACACTTGACCTCACATATTCTGGGCGTGTTACCAGGAGGGGCCAGTCCCCGGCAGAGGACATCATGCTCGGAAAACGAGAGGGTCAGAAAGAGGGGAAGACCCTCCATGAGACCCAGTGGGAGGAGCCACGGGCTCAGGTGTGCGGGCTGAGGTGCACCCACGGGCTCAGGTGTGCGGGTTGAGGTGAACCCACGGGCTCAGGTGTGCGGGCTGAGGTGCA
>NW_006399764.1:30890710-30925562 GCF_000299155.1 Elephantulus edwardii
TGCGGGCTGAGGTGCACCCACGGGCTCAGGTGTGCGGGCTGAGGTGAACCCACGGGCTCAGGTGTGCGGGCTGAGGTGCACCCACGGGCTCAGGTACGTGGGCTGCAGGGTGCACCCGTGGGCTCAGGTGTACAGGCTGAGGTGCACCCACGGGCTCAGGTACGTGGGCTGCAGGGTGCACCCGCGGGCTCAGGTGTGCGGGCTGCAGGGTGCACCCACGGGCTCAGGTACGTGGGCTGCGGGGTGCACCCACTGGCTCAGGTGTGTGGGCTGCGGGGTGCACCCACGGGCTCAGGTGTACAGGCTGAGGTGCACCCACGGGCTCAGGTGTGTGGGCTGAGGTGCATCCACGGGCTCAGGTGTGTGGGCTGCGGGGTGCACCCACGGGCTCAGGTGTACAGGCTGAGGTGCATCCACGGGCTCAGGTGTGTGGGCTGAGGTGCATCCACGGGCTCAGGTGTGCAGGTTATGAGGATGGGCAGGACCTCATTCCAGAACACACGGAGTCGCAGGGAGATGAGATAAACACATGGCACAAAGACATGGTGAGAGCATTAGGAGCCCTGGTGGCACAGTGGAGTAAGTGCTGGGCTGCCAACTGAAAAGATAGAGATTCAAACCTAGCAGTCGCTCCATGGGAGAAAGCTGTGTGCCACTATGCTTTCAGAGAGACTCCGACCCTTAAAAACGCTATGGGGCCCTTGTACCTGTAGGGTGGTTATCAGGGAGCCCTGGTGGCCTAGTGGATAAAGAATTGCACTGTCAACTCAAAGGTAAGTGGTTTGAACCTGCCACCAATGCAGGGGAGAGAGATGGGCAATCTCCTCCCATATGATTTACAGCCTCTGAAAACATGCTGGAGGGTCAGCTATGAGTCGGTTCTGACTTGATGACAAGGAGTTGAGAGTGGTTCAAGACAGCAGTAAGAGAAATGACACCAACCTGTCTTGAAAATCCAGAGAAGAGAGCCATGTGGGGAGGCTCTGTGAGCCGTGGTGAGGTGGGCACTGGTGAAGGCGTTGGAGGGAAGGCTCTGTGAGCTGTGGTGAGGTGGGCACTGGTGAAGGCGTTGGAGGGAAGGCTCTGTGAGCCGTGGTGAGGTGGGCACTGGTGAAGGCGTCGGGGAAGGCTCTGTGAGCTGTGGTGAAGTGGGCCCTGGTGGACGTGTCGGGGGTGGTTCTGTGAGCCGTGGTGAGGTGGGCACTGTTGGAGGCATCGGGGGTGGCTCTGTGAACCGTGGTGAGGTGGGCACTGTTGGAGGCACCGGGGAAGGCTCTGTGAGCCGTGGTGAGGTGGGCACTGGTGAAGGCATTGGGGGTGGCTCTGTGAGCCGTGGTGAGGTGGGCCCTGGTGGACGTGTTGGGGGCGGTTCTGTGAGCCGTGGTGAGGTGGCCTCAGCCAAGGTGGACTGTGGAGACCGTGAGGACACACATGGCCAGTCAAGAGCAGCTCAGCGATGCCCATGGCAGGTCTGCAGCTGCAGAGCTGGGCGAGCCTGGCCGCCTCCGTCCTTCTAGAAAGTAACCCTCTAACCACCTTGACAGCATCCTGCTGTCTGATAAGCAATTATTGATCAGGGAGATGTTTTTATGATGTTTTGGGAGTAACTGAATTATATGCTCTGGTGTGTTTGCATTTTAATTGTTTACCAAATCACTGGGAGGAAAAGACGGGGCCATAAAGCCGCCGGCACCCCTCTCCTTGATGTCCCGACTCTCCTTGAGCGACCTTCGAAGGAGGAGAGACAAGGCGATGGGCCTTTTACGGCGCGGCCCACGGAAAGTTTCATTGTGGTTGCAGAGGCTACTCCAGAATAAACAGCATGTAAACACGTTTAATTACCCGAGAGCTCAGCCCTTCCCCAGACATCACGGCCACTCTGAAGTTAATCACTCTGTGGTTCACTGCAAGAAACAACAGAGGACACAACACCTCAAGTGCACAATGTCACCCAGAGGATGCTGCCAACCCTGGAGCCACGCAGTCGCCACGCTACTTAAGGAGGAAGAGGAACACATGCAATCATGACTCCACCCTGGTCAAGAAAGCAACTGCCACTGCCCCGGTCACAGAGACTATTCCCTTCAGGGCGTAGATGCCAGACTTGGTGTTACAGACACAGGGGCAGAAGGCTATCCATCCCTGGAGACTAAGTCAAAGTAACGTCGACAAGGATTGCCAGAAGGACAAAGCCTTTCCCCTAAAGGGAGACATCGTGTTGTGTTTAAGCTTTGCCTGAAGAGTTAACAGGAGGATCAAAAAAGCGCCTCTCCCCTTTGCGGCACCACTGCTGCTCTGCAGTTCTAAAAGATATGAAACATGAGTGGCAAGTGTCCTGGGGTTGTGAGAGTGGGAGGGGACTTGAGGGGTCATTACACCAGGCACTCCTGGGCCCTGAACGGGGGCGATCCCAGGATGGTATCACACAGGGCAAGGACATAAAGCCAGTCCCTAGCTACTCAGAGAAATGCTCAATCAGCAAAGAAATGATGGGGAATAAAAGTGCTAATGAAATCAATCTCTGGTGAAAATGTTGTGCTTACAGCAGGCCAAGTGGCTTCATTAAACACAGCCCTCAAAGGAAAAAAACCAAAACCCCACAGCTCTCCAAAGTTCACTGGTGTCCAAACCATCAAGGGTAGTTTTCCAGGGCATTAACATACATGGGGTGGTCTGAGGGTGATTTCCTGGACATGCTAACATAAAGCCTTTCTCCAAAGTTTGCAGATCTTATTTTTTTGAGGGTGAGGTAAGGATACAGGTTGGGTCAACTGAATGGCAACTCGCTAAGAATTAAGGAGCAAGACTTCGGATTTTCCACATCCTACTTTTCTCCAAGAGTTAAAACACATCTATCGCACTCTTGAACTAGAGTCAACCTTGACTCTTTAAATGAAAAGAAATGCTCAGCTACGCAGCTTTTTCTTTTTTCTTTTCCTTTGCACAGAATGTCTTACTAATTGACCCAAGTAATTACTGGCCAACCGAGCCACAGTCTTTAACACTATTTCCTAAATGGCACAGACAGTAGCTGGTACTTACTGAGCTATTATTATACCATATGACAGGAAGTGTCCGAGACACTTTGCAACTGTCCACTCATTTTTTTGTCCACAACAGATCTCATGATGTGGGGATTATTCTAATTCCTAATCTGCTGATGAGAAACTCAGGCATGAAGAGAAAACACAACTTTCCTCAGGTCACACAGATAATAATCAGGGAGTCGTGATCTGAATCCATTCACTCCTGCTCCCTGAGGAGAGCAAGCCAGCAATCACTGGACTACTAATCGAAAGGCTGGGGGTTCAAATGCACTCACAGGTGTCTTGAGAGACAGAAGGGTCACACCCCTGGAAAGTCTGTGGAAAAGGTTCTATTCTGCACACCTGGGGTCTCCCTGAGCCTGAGACCCCAACAACAAGTCCTACTCCAGAGAAACCAACATGTGGTTAAATAGAATAATTAACCACAGTAAAGTCACAGCATTACACCCACTAAGTCATTGTTCATGCCAGGCACAGTCATTACACATTTCTTTCCCTCGTGGCCTAGTGGTAAGAAGCTACACTGCAATCCCAAAGGCACATGGTTCAAATCCACCAGTGCTCTGTAGGAGAAAGATGGGTAATCTCCTCCAGTATGAGTTACTGCTTTTTAAAACCCACTTGGAGGGTCAGTTATGGGTTGGTTGCAACGTAACAACACACAACAACAATAATAATAATGCCATTGTTTTCCAGATAGATTTACAATTCACCCATTTTGACAAATGTATATAGTCATATAACAACCACTCCAATAAAGATAGACACCCATTCCTCATGTACCAGGTCATTAGGCAAAAATCAGCATTATGCAAAAATGAGAATGATGACATCAGATTATAAAACGAAGAATGGCTTCAGTATGACACTACTGCCAGATGACATCATCATACCGATGTCAAAGTGCATCATCACATCACTGCCAGATGACATCACACCACTTCCAGATGACATCATCACACCACTGCCAGATGACGATGACATCATCACATCACGGCCAGATGACATCATCACACCACTGCCAGATGACATCATCACGTCACTGCCAGGTGACATCATCACGTCGCTGCCAGATGACATAATCACATCACTGCCAGATGACATCACACCACTTCCAGATGACATCACACCACTTCCAGATGACATCATCACACCACTTCCAGATGGCATTATCACACCACTTCTAGATGACATCATCACATCACGGCCAGATGACATCATCACGTCACTGCCAGATGACAGCATCACACCGCTGCCAGATGACAGCATCACACCGCTGCCAGATGACATCATCACACCGCTGCCAGATGACAGCATCACACCACTGCCAGATGACATCATCATGTCACTGCCAGATGACATCATCACGTCACTGCCAGATGACAGCATCACACCGCTGCCAGATGACATCATCACACCACTTCTAGATGACATCACACCGCTGCCAGATGACATCATCACATACCTGCCAAACTGTTAGGATGCACCAGCCAACGTCACACAGCCACAGCTGTCACAGCCAGTGTTACTCTCTGCCTCTCATGTCAGGGCCCGTCACTGCCTGACATGTTCTCATTAAAGCACAAGATGATGGAATGCGGTTGTGAGTGTGAAATGCTGGGCAATGAGGCAGTCTGGGAGGAGGAAGTGCAGTACAGCTCCAGCGCTCCCCCACGGTCCCCCAGACCCCTTAGCGGCCCTCTGCACCTTGGCCCTGTCTCTACATCTTTGCATCCTCCAGGATGCGGTACCTGGGAATCACGCACTGACCTCTGTGCCTGACTTTTCCCTTCACTCAGCACAGTGCCCTGAGGTTCATGTCAGTATGTGTGTCTGTAACTGGTTACATCTCATTGTTGGGGAGTGTTTCAGCCACAGGGTGTGTACCCACTACCAACTTGAGTGTCTCGGGCTATTTCTGGCTTACATTTGCACACAGGTTGTGATGTGAACACAGAGTCACCTTTTGTCATTATTCATGCAGGTAAATACCCGGGTGAGGGACTCTGCGTGGCAGGGTCAAGGTGCCCTGGTGGCATAGCAGTGAAACGCTAATGACTCTAAAAGGCTGGGAGAGCAGAGACAGAACTCACAGGCACTGAACTCTGTAAACACTCAGGAAAAGGCGGGTTCAACATGGAAAGAGCCAGTGAAAGAGCAATATGGCTGTTGCAATCAGCAAGTAGGAACAAGAGCCGCAGAACTGTTAGAAGGGGCAGGGGAGCAGGGATTAAAGGGAAAGGGACAGGGTTGGTGGTTCAAACCCATCCAGCAACTCCACAGGAGAGAGGCTTGGTACTGGTCCTGTGAAGGCCACAGTCTAGGAAGGTCTATGGGGCAGTCCTGTCTGGTCACACGGGTCACCATGCGTCACAACTGACTCGCAGATGCCCCACAACACAGAGCTGTCGGTGCTATTTGACTCTGTAGAAAATGACCAGTTTTCTTTCTTTTATTTTTTTATGGAATTACTTTTTTTTATTAATTGATATTTTAATGTTAGTTTATAGAGACTTTGGATTTCCATTCATTCATTGTTGCACATTTCCCTCCCTGCTCCCCCCTTCCCCTAGTTGGTTTTTCTCTTTGAAAAGTAAAAAAAATAAAAAACCCAAACTTTCATATTACACTTCCCACCCCCTAGTTCACTCCCCATGAAGCTGTCATTCTGGACTCCTGTTATGAAAACAATCTCTAATCCTCTGTTCCTAAAGCAGGTTTCTAGGTCTGCATCGGCATAACGCACAATAGCTCCAGCGTCTTCACTACCTGACGGGCACTTAGCAGTTAGGCTGCTGTCTGGTTTTTTCCTTCCTGTTTGTTGGCTTTGTTTTAAACGCCATTGTGGTAAAATATATGTGCTGACTGTGGTTGTGTAGGCAGAATTGGAACCAACCCACAGCTGACCCTCCGTAATGTCTGCAGAGGCAGTTAATCCCATGGGAAGAGACGGCCCATCCATCTCCAGTGGAAGCAGTTGGTGGCCTCGAACTACATGCCTTTAGGACTGCAGCGCAGCTTCTTGCCACTAGGCCACCAGAGCTCCCTAAAAATGCATGTAACATAAAATTTACCATTTGAAGCATTTGGAAGTGTGCAATTCAGTGACACTAATTACATTTAGAACGTTGTGCAACTTCCCGCCACTATCTGTTTCCAAATCTCCTTCACCACAAACAGAAACTCGCGCCAGTTAAGCAATGACTTCCTATTCCTCTCTCCCTGGCCCTTGGGTAACCTCTCATCTATTTCTGTCTATGAATTTGCCTGTCAGAGATATTTCACATGGATAGGATCATACTCTCCTTGTCATTTTGTGTCTGACTTTTTTCACTTAGTATAATGTCCAAGTCACAATAACCATTAGAAATTCGTTCCTTCTTATGAACGAACGAAATTCCATTTTCACGTGTACCATACTCTCTTTATCCACTTGTCTGGTCACAGACACCTAATTTGTTTGCACTTTTGGGCGAGCGTAAGGCGGCCGTGTGAGTTTCTGATTTCAGACCTTCTGAGTCTCTATCTTTTGAGAGAATCGAGGTTCCAGATGATCATTTCGTGTTTGAGAAGCCCCGGAACTCTTTTCCACCATAGTTCTGCCATTCTGCATTCCCTCCAGTGGTGCACAGGTTCTAATTTCTCTACAGCCTCGTCAACATTTGTAATCTGCCCTTAGTTAATTGATTAATTATAGGCGTCCTAACAGACTTTGGTTACGTTCCTTGGAAAGGGACATCAGTTTAGAAGACCGGAGGGTCAGCGAAGGAGAGGAAGACCCCCAAGGAGATGGACTGACGCTGTGACTGCAGCAGTGGGTCCAAGTGTGTCAGAGATGATGAGGACGGCACAAGACAGGACAGGGGTCAGATCTGTTGGTCACGGGGTCACTGAGTCATACCCGACTCAACAGCACCTAACAACGACAACAATGGCGTGACAGTCAGAGTGGGCCCAGGCAGAGGTTGTGAGCGTGATGGAAGGTGTGTTACTGTGTCTCATCAAGTCAGACCCGACCCACTGCTGACCCTCCAGCAGGTTTTCAGGTGAGGCAGTCACAGGGGCGGAGGCTGCCCCGAGCAGCAGGGGGGTTCCCAGCGCCTGCCTTTGGGTGGTAAGGCAGCTCCTTCCACCAGGCCACCAGAGCTCCCGACGATGGCGGGTGGGGCTTGGTTGGGATTGTTGTTCACAGGGCACTATGGCTGTAGTTGACTTAGTGGAACCTAATAACTGGTCTGAAAAGTTATTAAATATAGTTTTGACTGATGCTTTTCTAGTTACCGGAGATAGTAAGCATCTTTTCCTGTGATTAACTGTCAAAAGTATATGTGGATTTTTAAAATGTTACTTGTTTTGTAATTCTTGAGCATTTGCGCATCTTTTTAGAGAAATATTCATATTTGTCCTTTTTTTCTGTTAAGAATATTTCCATGGTTGTATAATGAGGCACTGAAACATCACTGAGTAAATCAGTGTCTGGGCCCCCATAAGGCAGCTGATTTTCTCTTCACGTCCTTGGGGACTTGAGCACCCGAGAGGCTGACCTGATGGCAGCAGTGGTGGCGGTCTCTCTCATCCATTTTTAAATCCTCTGGTTTGTCCTTTCACTGTTGAGTTCTTGCTGCTGTTAGGTGCGCCGGGCTGGCTCTGACTCATACTGACCCTTTCTATGAATCAGCAGAAAGACCCCTGGCTGGGCCTGCAGCAGCCTCTCGGCCTCTGCTGTGCGTCAGCCCAGTCAGCCCACTGTCTCAGGCCATCGGCGCAACCCCTCCAGGTGAGGTTCTTCCTCTTTTTAAAGGACCTGCTTTACCCAGCATGGTGCCTTCTTCCAAGGACTCCTGACGATATGTCCTCAGAGCGAGATAAAGCCTCACGGCCCTTGCTTCTGAAGAGCACTCCAGCTGTACTTCTTTCAGGATCAATTTGTTTATTCCTTTGGATGCCTGTGGTCTGTACAATATCCTTCCCCCACACAGGTCTAAGGTCTCAGTTCTTCCATAGTCCTTAGTTGTCATCCAGTCTTCATATGCATAGGAGACAATTAAAACCACCATGACTTGGTCAGGCACATTTAGACCTCAGTGGTATCCTTGTTATCTGGCATTTTGAAGAGGTCCTTTACAGCAGACGTCCCCGAGGCAGTAAGTCATTGGATTTCTGGACTGCAGCTTCCAGGTGCTAAAACTGAGGAGGACCTGAAGCGCTTGCTGCAGAGGGTCAAGGACTGCAGCCTTCAATATGGATTGAGGCTCAATGTCAAGAAGACAAAGATTCTCACCACTGGACCAATTGGCAGCATCAGGATGGATGGTGAAGAGACTGAGATTGTTCACAGCTTCAGTTTGCTCGGCTCCACAATCAACACTCTTGGCACCAGCAGCCAGGAAATTAAAAGATGTATTGCGATGGGAAAGTCTACTGTTAGGGACCTCTCTAAAGTACTCAAGAGCAACGGTGTGACTCTGGAGACTAAGGTGCGCTGGTACAGGCTACGGTCTTTGCAATCACTTGTTATGCGTCAGAGAGCTGGACAATGACCAGGGAGGACAGAAGGAGAATTGATGCTTTTGAGCTTTGGTGCTGGAGAAGAGTGCTGAGGGTGCCATGGACTGCTAAGAAAACAAACAGATTCATCCTGGAGAGGGTTAAACCGGGCTGCTCCTTGGAGGCAAGGATTCTGAGGCTTCATCTGACATACTTTGGTCATGTTGTGAGGAGAGACCGGTCCTTGGAGAGAGACATCATGCTTGGGAGGGTGGAGGGACAGCGCAGGAGGGGAAGGCCCTCTGGGAGATGGATTGATTTGGTGACTGGGGCAGTCAGGATGAGTGTGTCGGAGACCGTGAGATTGGCACAGGACAGAGCAGAGTTTAGGACTGTTGTACACAGGGTCACTATGAATTGCAAGTGACTCGACGGCACATAACAACAATAACAAGCTTCCAGGGGTCTTGATTATGGGCCCAAGTAAAATATAGTATCCAACCATTCAAAATTATGCTTTTAAAAACATGTGTAATTGTTGTTGTTGTTAAGTGCTTCTGAGTTGACTATGACACACAGCGATCCTATGAAGAGCTGACCTGAACCCTGTCCGGTCCTGTGCCACCCTCACCGTCATCCCTGAAGACAGAAATGGCAGGTTGCATGGTGTTAGAACCAGCTTTACTTGCCATACAGATTCCTATCAATGAAGAACTATGTTCAGACAACACAGCAAATGTTCACAGTGGCCAGGGATTGGAGGGAACTGAGGGAATCTGGTTTCTGTGTTTGTTTCCTATCCTCTCTAAAATAGCTACAATTAATATTCAAAGAAACAATGCTTATACAATATTTATTCTTGTGGGACTGAGTTAGTTCACTCAGCATAATGCTCTCCAGTTCTTCCCAAGTTGGGTAATAATTTACAAAGTTATTGCTCTTGCGTGCTGCATAGTATTCCTTTGTGTGAATGTACCATAATTTCTCATTCCATTCGTTTGTGGTTGGACATTTGGGCTGTTTTCATGTTCTTGCGATGGTGAATAATGCTGCTATGAACATTGGTGTACAAGTCTCAGTCTGTGCCTCAGTTCTCATATTCTTAGGGTATTTTCCAAGTAGTGGAATAGCTGGGTCATTTGGAATTTCTGTGTTCAGCGTTTTGAGGAAACTCCAAACTGTCTTCCAGAATGGTTGCACCATTTTACAATCCCACCAACAATGTACAAGAGTTCCTTTCTCGTCACATCCTCTCCAGCATCTGTTCCTTGCTGCCCTGTTAAACTTTGCCATTGTTACTGGAGTGAGATGGTATCTCATTGTCATTGGGTTGTACAATTTGATGGGTGGTGAGGTGAGGGAAATTGAAAGAATTTGTATTAGAGTTTTGTAAATAAACTAATGAAAAGGAAAAATGTCAACTTGGGGAGGGGGAAGGAAGGGAAAAGGGGTAAAATGTGCAACAATGAATGAATGAAAATCTAACTTCTGTAAACTTTTGTTAAAATGACAATTAAAATAAAACCATTTTATTTAAAAAAAAAGAAAGAATGCTCTCCCTCTTTCCTTCCCTCTCAACCTTCCTTCTGTGAAAGAGAAAAAAGGATTTTCCAGTGAGCTTGCATTACCAGGGTGGATGGGAAATTACAGTGCCCCAAATAGAAAATAAATCTAAAAACCAAACATTGCCAAATAAATCTTCCCATTTATCATTCCTGTTCAGACGTTTTTAGGACTGTGGTATCCAGAAGGCCACCCTAATGACACCAATGGAAAGCTTGAGAACGGTGTGTTCCGGAATCTTTGGTTACCAGCGAGCGGGATCTGAAGGAAAGCCTGGTAAACTGTCCTCTGTTGAGTTAGCAGCACACCCTGTCGCTGAGCCAGAGCTCCAGCCTGGCTCTGTGGAGGCTCCTTCCTCCTGGTGGGAAGCTGTGCTGCGATTCCAAAAGCAGGAGATTGGAATCCGCAGGCTGCGCTGTGGGAGAAGGATGGGTAATCGCCCCCGGCGTGACCTAGTGTCTCTGAAAACCCACTGGATGGAGGGTTTCCGCTGTGAGCTGGTTCTGACTTGATGGCACACAACAACAAGAGTAAATTTGGTGTCCACTCTCTTTCAAGAGACTTAATAAAATCTTCAATTTCTCTCTCCCGATTTTTTTAAAAATATATTTTGCAGCATATTCTTCCCATTTAATTTACCCCCCCTTCATTCATTGTTGCACATTTTCCTCCCTGCCCCCGCAGTTTGCTTTTCTCTTTGAAAAGAAAAAAAAATCTTTCATTATTAAACAACCCCGCCATGCAGTTCTTTTTCTGGACTCCCGTCATGACAATAATACCTAATGACATATCCATTTTAAACAGTTCTCTCCCTCATCTGTTTCAATACAGTATACATACATTGTTTATCCCCTCTTTTCGTTGGTCCCATTCTACAACAGTGGCACTATGCAGTATCCTTTTGTGACTGAGATATTTCACTCAGCATAATGTCCTCCAGAATCACTCATTTTGTATAATATTTCACGAGTTCCTTGTTTTTCAATCCAGCACAGTATTCCATTGTGTGAATATACCACAGCTTCTTTATCCATTTGTTTGTTGATGGGCACTTGGGTTGTTTCCAACTCTTTGCTATTGTGAACAAAGCTGTGATAAACGTGGGTGTGCATATATTTGTTTGGGTGGTAGTTATGGTCTCTTTAGCGTATATTCCCAGTAGTGGAATTGCTGGGTCAAATAGTATTTCTATTTGCAACTTTGAGAAAGTGCCATACCACCTTCCACAGTGGTTGCACCACATTTTACACTCCCACCAACAGTGAATAAAGGTTCCAGTTTCTCCACAACCTCGCCATCATTTGTTGCTTGCTGCTCTGTTGAATTTTGCTATTCTGACTGGGGTGAGAATATATCTCATAGTTGTTGTGGAATTACTTTTTACAAGCTGTATTTTCCTGCTCTTGGCTATTAAAAACAGCATAGATGCACATTATTTAGGGAAAAAAACCAAGTTGGCAAAAACTCAGTGGCATTTTCCCCAGGCTGGATAAAACCCAACCGTCAAAGTCTTTCATCTTAACATCATTCACCCCAGGTGGCTGTTAGGTACTATGAGAACACTCCAGCTGACCGCCACCCCACACACAGCAGATGTGCACTTCTTCCTGTCCTTCAGTGCCCCACACCCTCTCCCATGCACAAGCCCACTCAAGGAGGCAGTCACCGTGTCAGCCCATCACAGTGAGGGTCTGCGTCTCCTTTGCTGATGCCCTACTTTTCCAAACACTTGGAAAAAGTAATTCAGGGAAGAGGAAGTGAGCGGCTCGCCCATGATCTGCTGGAGAGTGGACGCCACGTTCACTAGGCATGCCTTAAGATTCTGCTCTCTGGTAATCAAAGATTCTAGAAGGAGCTGCTCTCAAACTTTCAACAGTCTTTTACCAAAGACTGACCCCTCCTGATAACCAGCTTATGGTGTGTGACTCTCACCACCTTCTCCTCCAAAGACCACCATGGCCGCACTTATACCAAGACCAGTAAGTATGAATCAAATGAAAACAGCCTGGCTTGGGGCAAATGTACCTTAGTCTTTAAACTGGCATCCTTGCTCTTTACCATTTTAAAAAGGTCATTGACAACAAATTTGTAAAAAAAAAAAAAGAAAAAAAGAAAGAAATCTTCTGATTTCCTGGCCTCTGCTTATTTACCGCCCACCACACCAGACCCCCACTCTTGTCCAATCTATCCTGACTCGTGGTGGCCCTCAGGGCGAGGACAGCAGCTCCATCCTCACACCCAGTGGCCCTGCAGAATGAGGACAGTGGTTCTGTTGGTTCCAAAGCTGTAACCTTACAGAAGCAAATGTTCCTGCACTGAGTTCACACTTCCCGGCCTCTGCTTTAGTGGTGGAGCACTAACAACTGTGTGTCCACGACACCTTCAATTTCACGCACGGCACTAATTCTCACTACCGTGTACGTGGGACACAGCCATCCCAGTCTCAAAGGCTTCTTCAGAAAACACATGGCTGTCAAAGGCTCTGACTTCTCCAGAGGGCATGCCCGCCACTCTCTGAGCACTCTCCACCCAGCCAGAGTGTTCCGATGTTTCTCCTGAAAGGGCTGTGCTGTCCAGGCCACAGTACGGAGCCAGAAAACAGTGAATAGGATGCTTATCTAGGAGAAACCCCCTTCTGACAGAAAAGATCAGATACTTTACTTCTTGGTCACAGATGTAAATGTCACTTTTGAATCTAATTTCAAGATTCAGTTCCCATTTTCTCCCCTAGGTATTCAGAGAGCTCTGGGGGCCTAATGGAATGAACAACAAATAAGATTTTACAACAGCTATTTCTCTTGTCCTTCTGGACCAATGATGGAGACCAGGTGGCCTAGTGGGTAGGGAGTTGCAGTGCCAACCTAAAGGTGTGAAGTTCAAAACCACCAAAAGCTCTGCAGGACAAAGATGACCAATCTCCTCCATGTGGTTTACAGCCTCTGAAAACGCGCTGGAGGGTCAGCTCTGAGTTGGCCTGACTCCACGGCCAGGAGAGAGAATGAGAAAGAGGGACTCAGGAGAAATAAAAGAAAAAGGCCCGACGTGGTTACGTCAGCACGGGACTTACTTCCTGTTCACGATGAGCCATTCCCGAACATAGGTCTGGACACAGTCTCTGACATGAGGTTCCAGCTCAACCCTGGTGAGAAGCAGCAGAAGGACACTGTTACTGTGCAATTCAAAACAGACAGACCAACAAGTCGTTTCCCCAAGGGCTTCCGAGCAGAGCTGTGCTCCACGTGCTGATCCACGGGGGATTTCTTCTAAAGTAGGTTGCCAGGCCTTTCTTCCGATGCACTGCTGGGTGAATTCCAACCTGCAACATTTGTTTAGCAGCTGAAGGTATGAACCCTGTGCAAGCCCTCCCCCACTCCACGGCCATAGAGTTGCTTTCCACCTTCCACTGCTTCGTATGCATCTGAAAGCTGGACAATAAACAAAGACCAAAGAAGACTTGATGTCCTTAAATTATGGTGCTGGAGGAGAGTAATGCATATCCCGTGGGCGGTCAGAAGAACAAATGCATCTGTCTTTGAAGGATATGCAACCAGGCTGTTCCTTCAAGGAAAGGATTAGGAGACCGTCTCACATGCTTTGTTCATGTTATCAGGAGGAGCCAGTCATTGGGGAAGGACAGAGGGATCAACAAAAGAGAGACAGACCCTCCCGGAGACGGGAGGACCCAGGGACTGGAGACAGGCCCTCCCGGAGACGGGCGGACTCAGGGACAGGAGAAAGGTAGACCCAGGGACCAGAGACAGGCAGACTCAGGGACCACAGCGAGGGGCTCAGCCTGGTGGAAACCGTGAGGATGGTATGGGATAGGGCAGGGTTCAGATCTGTGGTTCAGAGGGTCGTCCGTCACAAGTTGTAGTTGACTTAATGGCACGTAACAACAATAAAAATGCTTTCTGAGGTTGTAAATCTTAGGAACAGACGGCTCCATCTATTTCTCTCAGAGTTGATGGTGGACTTGAAGCATCAACCTTTTGGTCAGCAGCCCAACACATAACCCACTGCGTCAGATCCTCATGACTCTACCAGCAGAACCCACAGCCATGGAGGCAGGCAGGTTTCTGAGGCTGCAAATCTTCACGGGAGGACGCTGCCCGTTTTTCTGCTCAGAGGCAGTGGGTGGAGTCACACTGCTGGCTTTCACTTAGCAGCTTGATGTGTTACAGGCTACAGTGGTTCAAAATGCAAAACAATTCCCCTCGTGCCCAGGACAGCAAGGTGGCTTGTAACGTGTACGCAGGAGAAAGGGAATGTGTTCCCATTCACTCAAGTGTCTGAAAATGCCTGAGGGGACAAGAAATGCACTCAGGAGACACACTGGCTGGCAGTTCACGTTCTGTGGGCTCGCTTGATTATAGGGAACTGAGTTAAACCATGCCTGTCCCTGAAGGCATCTGACACAAGACAGGTAAAACACGTTGTCAACAAGTACAGAGACAGAGTCGGCAGGAGGGCGTGTTTCTCACGGGGAATGGAGAAATAGTTGAGCTCCTGGGAAGGGGCCTTGTTAGGACACGCACTCCCTGCCGTGTGGAAGTCTGGCCGTCTGGGGCCCTCCGGAGGTGGGGGCCCGGGCATTGATTGCTTGTCAGATCAGGTGGCCCAGATCACAGCTGCCCAGGCGCAGGCTTGAGCGACCTACAGGGCTTCTGAGTCTGAAAATCACAAGCCATTAATCTCCCCATGAAGCAAGCTCTCTGCAAGAGTCTGTAGGCACTAACCAAGTGGTCAGCAGTTCTAGCCCACCTGCGGCAGTGGCTCTGAGGGGGAGAGACCTGGCCATACGCTCACCTAAAGGGTTTATTGTTGCCAGGTGCTGTCAATCAGCACGGAAACATAGTGACCCCCGTGCACAAGTGAAGGGAACCCTCCCTGCCTGATCCTCAGTCTCCTCTGTGCTCAGTGAGGGTAACGGCCACCATGCCATCTCATTGAGGGTCTGTCAGTCCATCTCACTGGCCAGCACTCACACGTCAGTCCATCACACTGGCCAGCACTGACCCGTCAGTCCATCTCACTGGCCAGCACTCACACGTCAGTCCATCTCACTGGCCAGCACTGACCCGTCAGTCCATCTCACTGGCCAGCACTCATCCATCTCACTGGCCAGCACTCACCCTCAGTCCGTCTCACTAGTGGCCTGCATGCTGCTGTGATGATGGAAGCTGTGTCAGCAGTATTTTTAATCCCAGGAGGGTCACCTGCGGTGGACAGGTTTCCACCACGGTGGACAGGATTTTGTTTATACCTGTATGCCATTTACTATGCATGAAGCATTGAGCTAATCACTTTATATGCATGAATTAAAATAATCCTCAATCAGCCCTCTAACGTAGGTATTAATATTAATAATATTCACATTCTGCAGCAACACAAGAGGCCTAGGGTCACATGGCTGGTAAGTGGTAGAGCAGGGATTCGAACCCAAGCAGTGGGGCTCTGAGGTCCATGCTTTTAAGCACTGCCCTCTGGCAGCTCTGTGTGAAGTTCTGCCCCGGGCACGGGCCCCCAGCAGAGCCAGTCCTGTTTACTCAGCTAACAAATGATGCCTTTCTACGCCTTAATTACACAGCCGACTTCTGGTCATGATGAAAGTGGCCAAGGTTGCTTTTCAGCCACCAAAAGGATAATGTCTGAGCTGTAAAGTCAGAAGCAGGTGCTTACTCTGCTCCAAAAACCGAAGCCATGGCCTCTTCTCTCACACTTCAAAAGTATCCTCCGGTGCCTAAATTTATTGTTAAAATTTTTCAAAGGGCTTTTCCCCCCAAGATTCAGCTATCTTTTGAAGTCAATTAGCCATAAATTTTTACAGTAAGATAAATATTCTGTGGTTCCCCACCAAAGGTGAAAATAATACAGGAGGCTGTTTCCCCTGTGAAGAAAGTGAGGGTGGAACGGCTTTGTCTCCTGAACTTTGTTAGCATGAGACCTGGTCCCTAGAGAAAGACGTCGGCAACAGAGGGTCAGTGAAAGAGAGGAAGACCCCGGTGACCACAAGCCCAGGCTTGGAGTCAACTTGATGGCACATGACAACACATGAAAGTCATGCATAAATAAAAAGGTTTCCCAAGGATACAAGGTTTTGTTTTGGGGGAAGTGAGTATTTTCAAAATGCTGGGACCAAGCATACATAAAGGCAGCGTCTTTATCTGGACACACCCCTCCCCTCATGCGGAGGACAATGTCATTGCCATTCTCTCAAGTGGAAGCACATCTCAGAGACCACTAAAGGTTGGGGCCGTGTGCCGGTGTCTCCTTCCTGGCCCTCTTATAGAAGAAATGCACAACAGAAATGCCCAGAGACGTGAGTTTTAATACTGAACAGGTTTCAGCAGAAATTCCTGAGTAAATGAGGAAGAAAGGCCTGGGAATCTACTTATAAAAACAAAACCCAGTCCATGAACATGCTATAGAGTCCAACAATCTAGTCACAGGAATAGCACAGGACCAAGGATGCTTGGTCAGTTGGGTACGGGGTCTCCGTGGGTCACCCTTACTGATGACAGTCCTGACGCCACCGCCCTGCCCAGGTTTTAAGAAGCTCACTCACCCTTCCTCTGGCAGGGAGGGCTGCAGGGTCCGGCATTCCTTGGGCGTGAACACCACGTCCAGGCTGTCCTCGGTGAAGTCCCCCAGCTCCTGGGCCAGCTCCATATCCAGGCTGCTGAGGTGGTTCATCAGAAGGCTTTCAAAGTCCACGGGTTCCACCGGGTCGTAAAACTGAGGCTGGAGGGGAGCAGAGGAGACAAAGGGGCCGTGTGAGCGGCCAGAGGCCCAGCTTCAGGGGGACTGTGGGGTCACCACCTCTCCTCACACCAGGGAGTGGAGCTGTCAGAGCCGAGAGGTGGTGTGTAAGTGGGGGAAGGCGGAGAGGAGACCGTCAAGTCCCAGCAAGATGAGTAATTACCATCAAACCCAAGGCGGGATTCTCTCGCTTAATTGCTTCTCTGGAGGAAGCCTGAGATCCAGGGTCAGCTCCCAGCTGCAAACTCTCTCCATTTTCCCCTGCAGCAACCCTCTCAGGCCAGGTCTGTCCTACACGGCCAAGCGTGGAGGGACACAGCCAAGTGTGGAGGGACCTGGTATTCTGGAAACTTAGGAGTCAACACCCTGTCATCTGAGAGCTCCCTTCGGCCTCAGCTGGCCGGTCTGGCCACCTCTGTCCTCTGCTGGGGGCCTCAGACTGAGACTCTAGGTGAGGGGTCCAAACACCACCTCTCAGTGCTGGGGGGCGTCTGGAAGGAATGGTATAGTGCCTTACACGATGGACAGCTGACCAGGTCAGTGGTTCAAATCCACCAGCTGTTCCATGGGAGAAAGAAGAGGCTTTGTCCCTGTGCAAGGATCTGTGGACTCTGACCAAGGGTTACCAGGAGCCAGAATCAACTGGACCGCAGTGGCACTGGGTTTGTATTTTTTTGCAGCTAAATGAGCAAACGGAAGACCAGCTGCTGGACTTTCGTGCACCTCACCCTCCTCAACCAGAAGGACTGATCTCTGCTCCTGAGCACAGACAGAACTTGGCAACTCTGTGGGATCGATTCCCAGCTATTGAAATGAAATGAGCATTGCAGTAAAACCATGCATGTGAATTTTTCGGTTTCTCAGTGCACATGAAAGTACGTTTACCCTCTACTGAAAATCCGTGTTTCCATGAAGTTCAGTGACATTTTAGTCTATGAAGTGCAATGTTATTGCTGTCTACCAGAGTCAGAACCACCCAGAGCTGAACTCCCAACAGATTTCCAGAGGCTGTTAATCGCATGAGAGGAGACTGTTCATCTTTCTCACTCAGAGCAGCTGGTGGATTCGAACCAAATGCCTTCGGGATGGCAGTGCAGCTCCCTATCACTGGGCCTCTGGAATGCCCTTAATTGTGTAATAACGTTATGAAAATTTTGAAACAGTGTAAGAAGTAGCAGAGCGGGGCAAGAAGCAGGCCCTGGCTGCTGGGAAAATGATACCGACAGAATTGCTCGACACTGGGCTGTGGCGAAGCTTCCATTTGTCAAAAAACACAGTCTGTGAGAAATAAGAAAGTGAAATGCAGCCTAATGAGCCTGCCTGTGAGCTGCCCCACTGTGTGCTGCCCCACTGTGTGCTGCCTGCCCTGTGCACTGCCCCACCAGGGGCGGGGGCGGGTCAAAAGAACAGAAGATGTGCTGTGGGGTTGCTGTACCTACCTCTTGCTACAAATGATCATTTTAAAGGAGGTTTCCACGGGCAGTAGACAGGGGTAACTGCTGTTATCTCATAGGCTGGTGGTTCAAATCCAGTGAGAGGTGCTTCGGAAGACAGGCCTGGCCACCTGCTTCTGAAGGCTCCCAGCCTTGAAGGTGTTCAAGTCTGTACTGCCCATGAGGGATGTTAGAAGGCAGAACGGACTCAACCAACAATTTTTAAAGTAAATTCCTTAGTTAATAAAGAGTTGGCAAATCTTTGTCCACACCCAAATACAAAACACAATATTTTTTTTTCTTGCCTGTCAAATCTGAAGAGACAGGAGCCATTCCCGTCAGGAAAGATGCACTCTGATCAAGCGGATGTGTGACAACAGTAACAATAGCAGCTCTATGACACACGCATTGATGGCAGACAGTCTAGAGCTGAAAGAAGACCTGTTGGCTCAGTGCATTACAGGAGGTCAGCTGTTTGAAGCCACCAAGCATCGCATGGGGGGGAAACCGAGGCACAGCCTGATCTGGTGAAGCTTTGATCGCCTCAGAAACCAGATGGAGGGTCATAAGTCAGAAGCAACTCAGAGGAAGTGGGTTTGGGTTTCTGTCCTATTGGGAGAGTTATTTAAAGCCAAAAGAGCCCTGGTGGTGCAGTGGTTAAGCATTCACTGGGGTAACCCAGTGCTTAGTGTTCTGCTGCAGGGGCTTCTCCGCAAACAGCCTGTACCACTCCAAGCCTGACCCACCGCCACCCAGTCCATTCCGGTCCAACAACTGGATCGGGCAGGTAGGACTGTCTGTGGGGTTTACAAGGCTGTCATCTTTAAGGAAGCAGATTGCCTCATCTCTGACTGTGGAGCAGCTGGTGGGTTTGAACCACAGACCTTTTGGTTAGTGGCTGAACACTTAGCCGCCATACCACCAGGACCCTTAAAAAACAACTTATGGTCTAGCTGATTGCTGGTAGCCCCACGTGTGTCAGGAAGCAACTATACCCAAGATAGTTCCCAGGGCTGGTTTTCAGAGTAGGCCACCAGGGCTTTCTTCTGAGGTGCCCCTGACTGGGCTAGAACCTTTAACCTTTCGATCAGCAGATTAGCAGCCAAGTGCACTGCCTGCACCACTCGAAGACTCCATAATGTCTATTGTGTCCGTGAACTGCAAAGCCCCAGGCAAAAGGAGAAAACTGGCCAATGACCGGGGGAGAAGCACAGCTCACACTACATCGAATCCATCAGCAGGCCCTGCCCGCGTTATATCTGAAATACCAGAACCCAAGCTGGGTCTCACCTTCCTCATCACCACCACCCTAATCCGAGCCTCTGTCACCTCCGGTCTGGGTACCTGGTGTCCTGCCACGCTCGGCCTCACCCTTGGCTGGTCTCACACTACTGGTCCTCTTAAAAAAAGCCCCATCACCAATCCTCGGGCATGCAATCAGGAGTGACCAGGCCCTGGAGAAGGATGCTGTGCTTGGAAATGAAGAGGGTTAGCGAAGGAGAAGAGGCCCCTTCGTGAGCGACCTGAACAGGGACTGAAGCAATGTGCTCATACCTGATGGCCCACATTTCCCTTCTGGTGGTGAATTGTTATGGGGGCTAATATGAGAGCATTTTCTTTTCCATCAACAGTGAGGTACTGGACTGCGAAAGTTTGGTAGTTCGAATCCACTAGCAGATCTACAAGGGCGATACTTGACAATCTGCTTTGGCAACACAACAATTAAGCACTTGGAAGCTAACAGGCTGCTAACCAAAAGGCTGCTGGTTCAAATCCACCCAGAGGTTTCATGGGAGAAAGCTGAGGTCATCTACTGCTGTAAAGATGGCAGCCTGGGAAGGCCGGGGGCAGTTCTATGTTCTACAGGGTTGTTTTGAGTGGGAATCAGCTCAAAACAACACCTAGCATTTGCATCACACTCCCTGACGGGTAACCAATGAAACCCAAGAACAGTTTACCTCTGTGAGGGCCACGGAACCACAGAAGTGTAAGCGAACCCATGGACCCTGACTGGAACCCATGAAACCTGACCTGGGACCCATGGACCCTGACCTGGGACCCAGGGACCCTGACCTGGAACACCTCCGAGACCCCCGCCAGCTGCCCAAGAGCAGAGCCCGTGGGTGCTCAGAGCCCTGAGGTGGGCAGAGCGGACAGCACCCCCGGGCCTCTCCTTCCTGTCTCTTTTTTTAAAAACCATTCGGAGTTACACACACAAACATGCCCCGTAACCATGGTGCCTTGACTGGTTTCCAGGATGTGGCTTCTCACCCCCTCTTCTTCAGTTAGGACCATGACGGTTCGCTGATTCATTCCATTTCACACTGAAACTTTTCTAGTCTCATTTTGTAAAATTGATTTCGTTCCCCTACTAAAGCGTCAGCCAAGCTTATCCATCATTTTGCACCCCCTTGAGTCCCCCTTAGAGCTGGGCGTTCAGCTTCTTCTCTTGGATAGGTTCTCCTTTCCAACTTCAATCATCAGAAAACAACTAGCAATTTCAAGTTTCATCTTAGCCAAGACATCAAGTAAAGCGGTCCCTGGTAGCACAGTAGTTAAGTGCTTGGATGCTAACTGGAAAAGGGGCATTTGAACCCCCCGCCCCTCCAGAGACTCCAAGGGTAAGGATTCAGAGTCTGATTGTTCACAGAAGACAGTGTAGGAAATTCCACGGGCTGTTTTCTTCTATCACAAGGAGTTGCCATCAGAATCAACTCATTAGCACTGAACCACAATGACACAACGGCAGACGTTTGACATCAGAGGGTCTGGCCAGCCTGCCCACTTGGCTATGGTGACAGAGCATATTCAGGCAAACAGGAATCCTGGTACAGGTGTTGCCAGGAGTAAGTGGCTGGGTGCTAGCCGATGATCAGCCGCCCAACCCCACTAGCATCTTTACAGGAAAAACACGTGGCAAGCAGCTGCTGTAAAGCTTGGTTATGGCCTGGGAACCCACGGGGCAGTTCTACCTTGGAACGGCTCAAAGCAGTGGATCTGGCTTTGTTTTGGTTCTAGGCTCACTCCACGGACGCAGTGGAGGCCAGTCCACAGGAAGTAGCACTGCTAGGCAAAAGGCCAGGCCTCTCCGGAATCTTCCCAAGGCCTTTTACCCTGCACTATAATCTTGAGGACGTCAAAAGATCAGGGATGTCTCGGAGAAGGTGCAGCCAGAGTGCTCCTTGGAGGCAAGGATGACAGAGCTTCGTCTCACAGACATGAGCGTGTTGCTAGGAGACGCTGTTCCTTGAAGAGGGACATCATCTTGGGAAGGTGGAGGGACAGTGAAGGAGAGGAAGACCCTCAACCAGGTGGACTGACACAGTGTGCACTGGGCTCTAGTGTGCCAGGAAGTGTGAGGATGGCACAGGACAGGGTTCAGGTCTGTTGTTCATAGGATCTCTATGAGACTCATTCGACTCAACAGTGCCTAACAATGACGACAACAACAACAACACAGGGTCACCACGAGTCAGAATCAACAAAGGCATCTGACAATGCGCCCAGAGGATTGGCAGGTGGTCCTCGCCCATCACCCATGAGAGCAAGATAAACTTTATCTTCCTTCTCCTTTCCTCCCGTGAGAGTCTTCTATCTGTGAAGATAGAAACTGGGGGCCGAGTCAGCTCGACCACAAGGCAATGCGACACGCAGCAGATTAGACTGAGAATTGTAGGACTTCCAAGCGCTGCTCCTCAAATGTAGGTTGCTAGGCCATTCTTCCGAGGCACCTCTGGGGTCACCCAAACCCCAACTCTTCAGGTAGCAGCAACCACAGGGCTCACAGATGCGTCTTGGAGAAGGTGCAACCAGAGTGCTCTTGGACGCAAGGGTGACAAAGCTTCGTCTCACAGACTCTGGGTGTGTTGCTAGGAGATGCCATTTTTTGAAGAGGGACATCCTGCTTGGAAAGGTGGGGGGACAGGGAAGGAGAGCTAACCTTCAACCAAGTGGACTGACACAGTGACGGCAGCAATGGGCTCAAGTGAGTCAGAGATTGTGGAGATGGCACAGGACAGGACAGGGCTCAAGTTTGTTGTTCCTGGAGTTGCTGTGGGTCACACAGGACTCTACAGCACCTAACAGCAACCTCAACTCCTACCTCGGCGGGTCCTCTGAACGGTTCTCATCCCGGGTAGCTGATTAGTGTTCCAGGAAACCTGAAAACACTGAGATACTTCGCATCAGAAACATTTAAGGATGCATTTCACAAAGAACAAACAGGTATTCAAAACACATGTCGTTAGGTGCTGGAGAGTCAAGTGTGACTCATAGCAACCTTACGAACGCAGATCTGAGACTCACAAACTGAGTGGCACCTTGGGGTTCGGGGTGCGGCATGGGGGGCTGGTTATGAGTGCACGTTATTACACACACTATCTGCGTGTGCTTTAGTTGTTGTTATTCGGTGCTTGAGAGTTGAGCACAACCCATAGCGACCCTGTGAATAACAGATCTGAACCTTGTCTCACCCTGTGTATTATTTATCAGGTTATTATTTAAAAATAAACAAATCAATAAAAATACGCTGTCTCTGGCCTCATGCTTAAGAGACATTTAAAAAAAAAAAAGAAAGTGTAATTCCTTACCATCAAGTCACCAAAGTGCCCTAGAATAAATATAGTGAAAGGACAGCATTGTGACAAGCCACTTCCCTGATTTTAAGCTATGCAGTGTTGCCTTATTGTTTAAATGATCACAGTTAAGTGTTCTGATATTCTCATTCTTTGTAATGTTATCCATATTTGTTACAATCAACACAGTTGAATATCTCTGCATTGTCAATAAAATAATCTTTCTAGCAGAGAAAGAGAGAAAGAGAGAGAGAGAGATTTTCTAAAGCTGTGCCAGGAACCTTTAGGTGACTCAACCGCGGCAGAAATGAGCCTTGCCATAAAGGCCCACTGCTTTCCTAGCAAAACCCCCACTCGTGTTTTAAGATAGAGTGAAATGCACAAACTTAGAGGAAGTTTTACGCTGATGAACTTTCGTCTGAGATGATGGCTGTGGGGAAAAACAGTAGTTTGGTTTGACATTCCCAACACTGGCAGCAGCTGAAGGCTTGTGATGATGCCCAAAGGTGTGTGACTGTTAGAAGAGGACTCACCCTCCATGCCTGCATGGTTCCTTTATTGTATTTTGAGTCATTGATGTGCTTAGGGAACCCCCCCAACTTTATCTGCTAGACAACCCATGACCCTTAGTCACCCTTCAAGGCCGGAGCTGACCTCACCCATGGCTTTTACCTTCCAGCTAAATCATAAACAGGGCTATGAAATGATCAGTAACACCAGGGAGGCACAAACTCCTCTGAACAACTAGCCACACAAAGTCATCAAGGCGGCATTTGTCTCAGCTCACAAGGCAGGAAGGGACTGGGGAGAAGGTTGAAGGGAGACAAGAAGCACAGGGAGGAAGTGGGAGGAGTGCTGGGGGATTCCCACGTGGAAACTGCAGTCTGTGGAATGAAGCCAAATGTGTGTGAACTGTTGACTGGAAAACAAATGTGCTCTGAAAACTTTCACTCAAATCACAATAAACTTAAAAAAAAAAGTAGGGAGGGCAGAAGAACCCCAAAGCTCTCCACTATGTAGGACGTCTATGTGTCCCTGTCTGTTAGAGAATTCTTGAGAAGGGGCAAAAGCAACAGACTCTGCTGACATGGGAGTGAAGAGCTGGAGAGGGATCGTCAGGAAATCAACCTGGGACAAATGACAGAAACTTGGCTTAAAGGGTATTGGTTTCGGGTTACAAATTACCTTGGAAGGCACCTCACTTTAAAACGAAAAAATGTCAGGGTGCTATGCACTTGCAAACTGGGCCTGGACTAACACTGGGCTTTTCAGTCACTTCAACAATTGTTGCTTATTTCTGATCCATCTTTTGGTATCTGCTTTTTTTTTTATTGGGGGTACAAGGAGGTGAGGGTTGGGGGCAGAAGGGTGAGGATGGGCAGGGATGCAGTTGCAGAGCTGCAGAAATTTGTTGGTGGGGGGAGCAGGTGAAGGACAAGGGCAGACAAAGAAGTCATTCATTAAAAGTCACTTAAAAAAAAACCCCAAAAACCAAAACCAAAAATAAAAATCCAAAACCCAAACAAAACATAATGCCTGGGAATGATTGTATGAGACACAATGTGAATAAAGAATAGTGTAAAATACAATGTATATGCACTTGGTAAGCAAATCAGTACAAAATAAACATTTTTTAAAAACACACTTTCACCCAAACCTAGGAAGTAGCATTTTGGTGTGGGAAAGTGAGTAATGTTTTCCTTGTAACTTTGTTTACAAACTTTGTAGCTTTGAATAAAAAAAAAATCATTTCTCTTTGGCTGGGGCTGGGGTGGGGGAGGGGAAAGGCTAAATAATAAAGCTGTAGACTAGAATGAAAGCTCGTGTTTTTACGAAGGGGTTAAAGCTGCTGGAGGGAAGGTCCTCCAGGACTGGTCTGCAGGGTTTGGTCAGGTCACAGCAGGGCCGATTCATTACAAAGAGCAAAGCACCCAGGCCCCTCCTTTGTTTAGGACACAGAAAGACACACAGTCGCTTTTGAACTGTACATTCTGAAATCAACTTGAGTAAAAAGTAACGGCAATAATCTTAGTTTTCAATTAAATGTCCATTCAAACAATAGCCACTGGCATGAGTCATGTGACTCACTGAGACCCGTGGGCCTGCTCTGAATGCCCCTAAGGCTGTGACCTTTACAGGGGTCAATGCTTCACCTTTCCCCACGATGGATTTGAACCAGCAACCCTGCAGTTATCAGCCAAGAGGCTTAAATACTGCTCTACCTAATTAAACACATATCACCATCAAATTTAGGGACCTAAACAAACACACTATCTCTTTGTTCGAGGCTTACCTAGGAAATCTCAGAACACACACAGAGCACCTGACATGCTCTTATTATAATTTTCAAACAGGAAAAAAAGTACAAATAAAAGGGTCAGGTTAGCTAATCTCCGAGGTCATAAATAGATAGTCTTTTGGGAGAAGAACTGTCACCCTCAGTTACCTCTTTGCAATAAAAGAGGTGCCCGTTTGGGGGACCTACTATGGTCATGACTGACCCAACACACAGATTAACCTAATGAACAAACCTTTCAAAGACACACTCACCCCGGCCTGTGAACTCACTGCAGGCAAGATGGCAGCCACAGGAAACAGGAGGGTTGCAGAACTTGTGAGAGGAGAAGTGGCTTTGAAGTAATAACCGAGGGGGGAGACGCCAGCCTCCCCCAGACAACCGAGAGTGAGCGGAGTGAGGAAGTGGCTGGCGACGGTTGTCGCCTGTCACACAGGAAGCCGGCCCTCCCTCCGGTTTTAGGCCCCATCTCCACCAAGTCAGATTTACCCAGAGTCCTCAAGTAGCATAACACACTGTTACGCCTGTGCTGATACAAAAACATCAGCGCGTTTTTTGCCTGCCTGTCTGTCCTGCTGTGGCGGCTTTTGTGCTGCTGCGACGCTGCAGGCTATGCCACCAGTATTTCAACCACCAAGAGGGTCACCCACGCTGGACAGGCTAATGCAGAACTTCCAGACCAGGAAGCGAGGAAGAAAGGCCTGGTGATCGCTGAACCACTGGAATCGTTTGGGTCACCACAGAACCACATCACTTGCTTTGGACACACCATCCAAATCCAAGCAAATCACCCCAAGTCCATTCCGAGTCAAGGGGAGCCTCCAAGGTTTCCAGGTCTGTAATCTTCGTACAAGTGGACTGCTTCCTCATTCTAAGGAGCAGCTGCGTGGATTCAAACCGCTGACTGTTTGGTTAGCAGCCCGGCGAATCTACTGAGTCACCCAGGCTCCGGTCATTGGGAGGCACTGCCTGCTGGAGGAGGACAGTGAGCGAGGAGAGGGAGCCCCTCGGCGAGGTGGATGGACAGAATGCTGTTGTTGTTGTTAGGTGCCAGTGAGTTGACCAGGGCCCAGAGTGACCCCGTGAGGGCAGAGTGACGGTCCATCCTACACCAGCCTCCTGACCTCCACCACGCTCAGTCACTGACAAGCCATCTCACTGAAAAGCTTCCTTTTCCTCACGGACCCTCTCCTTTTCCCAGCATGCTGTCTTCCTCCGAGGCCCAGAGCCTCCTAACATCCTTCTCCAGAACGAGAGCCAAAGTCTCGCCATCCTAGCCTCTGAGGAGCGACAATGACATTGAACATGTGGTGACATTGAACATGGGGAGGGAGCGGGCAGGATTCTCTCTGATGTGCCTGTGTCCTTGTGACTGAAACCCAATCCAATGACAGCTAACGACAGGCAGCCTTCAGCTTGTCGAAGAGCGGCATTCAAGCCTGAGGTCGGTACACTCTGTGTCATTCCAGGTCCCAGTTAGACGACGTCCCGAGAAACGCAAAATTGCAGGGATTGTTGATGACCGGGGTTCAGGGGTTAAGAGAGGAGATGGACTGAAAGGAGCAGGAAGGGCCTTTAAAGATAGACTGTCCTATCCTGCCCTGTGGCAGTTAAGCAACTGTACAGTCCAATAGCCATCGATTTGTGAGAAAGTAGGGAATTTTCAAGATGGTAAAAAAGATCAGATCAGCCAGCAGATGGGCGTTAAGTGAACAATAACGCCTGAGAGGAACATGCTCCTCAGAAAAACATGAGACCACAGGGCAGCGCGTGCCCCAAAACACAGCTCAGAAGACAGGAACAGGCAAGGAAGAGGGAAGGTGGACGTGGGGACCCCAGGGCCGAAGTGAGGAATGTGACACAGGGCAGACTGCCGCCCATGTTATGATGCAAAATGTGCATGAATCATTCGGCACAGGACTAATAGGCCTGGCAAAAACCCACCCAAACCACAATAATCATAAAAAGGAGCGAAGCTGAGGGCATGTAAATAATCTCTTAAGGGAACTAGTTTTTAAAAAATGAGGGTTTGTATGTCATGTGGCTTTGGGGACTTTACACACACTTTTCCTATAAAGCTGGGTGCCAAGGATGGCAAGGTTCCAGGCTAGTCCCTTGTCCGCAAAAGATGTTGCTATTGTTGTTGTGTACCATCGAGTTGGAACTGACCCTCCAGTGGGTTTTTGGAGGAAGTTAACTGGATGAAAGGAGATTGGTTAGCCTCCTTCCATAGACAGCTGGTGGATTTGAACCATGTGCCTTTGGATTGGAAGCACAACTCCTTACCATGAAGCCACCAGAGCTCCTAGATGGCACAACAGTTAGCAAGCTCGGCTACACGTCAAGATGGGAGACTCAAATTCACCCAGAGGCACCTCAGAAGAAAGGCCTGGCGATCTGTTTTTAAGAAACCAGCCTTGGAAAACTGTGTGGAGAGCTAGTCAGGCACCCCGGGGTCCCCAAGATAGCAAAGGGCTTGGCTGGGACATGCAGGGAGTGTGGAGAAGGCAGAACCCTAGGCATGGTGTCTGATTTGTGTGCCACGTCCTGGCTGTGGAAGGAGAGAGGGCGCGCGGAGGGACGGAGGCAGCGAAGGCCGAGCGCACTCACCAGCTGGAGCGAGGGGAAGCCCGAGGTGCTGGCGCTGTGACTGTGGCGGTGGCTCTGGCCGAAGCTGGGCGGGAGCGTGAACTGCTTCCTCAGCTCTGCAGAAGAGAACCTGCAGGGAGAGAGCAAAACGGTAACGTGAAGTGTGGCTGTGAGAACAGGGCAGTCACGAAGCTGCACTGCAATCCCAGAGGTGCGTGGTTCTAATCCACCAGATGCTCTGCTGGAGAAGGAGGGACAATCTCCTCCTGTACCTGTTAGATCCAATTTGATGATACACACACACATAAAATAAAATTAAATAAAATAAAAAAAGAACCAGGGTAGTGACAGACACAGGTGCCACCCCCCTGTCGGGGATCCTGGACCTCCACCAGGCCACTAGCAGAACAGCTGCGGCGGACTCGGCTGTGACTCTCTGAAGACCCCCCATCTGGTGGTTCTCAGAAGCCAGGCCACAGGCAACCAGGGGTCCTGCCCCTTCCTGGGAAGATGACGGCATGAGGAAGAAGGAGAGTATGAGGTGTACCCCAAAAGATCCAGAGACAGCAAGCACTCTCTACTCCCCAGGTCATTCTGAGGAACTGGCCAGCCCTGAGGATCCACAGTAGTGCAGTGTGTTGAGTACTGGGCTCTTTTCAAAGGTTAGCAGTTCAAATCCACCAGCTGCTGTTTCTGTAAAGATCAACAGTGTGAAAACCCTGTGGGCAGTTCAATTTGCCCTAGGGTGTCCCTGAGGTGGAGGTGGCCCACAGCAGGACGCAGGTATGGAGATGGACATCTAGCCAGACCCAGGAGGGTAAGTCCTGAGCTTTGGGGTCAGGCCCACAGGCCCATTTCAGGCGGCTGCACCTTCTGGCCAGCTGTCTGCTAGAGCAGAAGGCGGTGGGGAACAGTGACACGGGCCCACAATGAGCAGGACAGATGCGGGGGACACAGCGGAGGTGGACGCTTGCCGAGGGTCCTGAAGACGGTGCATGATGGGGGTGGGGTTCTCCGACTGTATTAAGGTTGTCACGTGTCCCCTCGCCCCCATGACCACCTTCCTGCGAGTCCCTCAGATGCTCCTTGGGGCTCCCAAAGACGGTGTCATTCAGAGCCCTGGTGGCGCAGGGGCTTAGCACTTGGCTTCTAACCAGAAGATGGGGCAGTCGGCCTGGACCAGCAGCTTCACAGAGGAAAGACACACAGGTGGCCTCCCAGCTGTGACAGCCCCCGGGGGCCATGGGCAGGCCTGCTCCGGCCGCAGAGCCACTGGGTCAGACTGATGTGGGGCATCAATTCAAAAATGAAGAGGGTGAAAAACAAGGAACAAGGAACTCATGCAATATTCTTCCAAATGGGTGACTCTGGAGGACGTTATGCTGAGTGAAGTATCTCAGTCACACAAGGACAAATACTGCATGGTGCCACTGCTATAGAATGGGACTGACATCGGGGTTGGGGGGAGACTGAGAAAAACTGAATAAATTATGTATACTGCATTGAAACAGATGAGGGAATGAACAGAACAGTTTAAAAGCGATGTATGCTTGAATACTATAGTTACGACAAGAGTCCAGATTGGAGGTTGCATAGTGGAGGGGAGGCGTGGGTAGGGATTATATACCAATGAAGGAATTTTTATTTTACTTTTCAAAGAGAAGAGTGAACTGGGGGTGGGGGAGGGGTGGGCAGGGAGAAGAATGCAACCGTGAATGAATGGAAATCCAAAATTTCTGTAAATGTTCATTAAAATTAATAAAATAAAATTTAAAAAAAAACTGAAGAGGGACTGAAACCCCGCAGAGATGGTGAGGTTGGGCGGGTCTGCTGTACACGGATTGACATGAGTCAGGGCTCCCGACACTTACAGCTTCTAGTGGGTGGTCCTTTCATCACCCATGTGGGCGCTCTGAGGTCCAGCCTCCCCACCAGCCTGGACACAGGTCAGTGAGAGGACGGACGCTGATCCATCCTGCACTCCCCGCTCCTGGGACCAGCCCCTGCCTTCATGCCTGTGATGTCAGCAGCACAGTGCCCTAAAGCCTGCACCACCAGGGTGCACTTTCTCCTAGTGAGGTAAAAGGTGTCACAGGCTACACCCTAGGGGACTCCCCCTAAATCCACGGAGCTGGGATGGGATCCAGGGAATGCTGTGTTCCATCCTTGGTCCTCTTCGAACTGTTTATCCTGATCATGGGATCCGAGGTGGCTTCCCCAGCCTATCATGATACACATGTATCTGAGGAGACACAGTGAATCCATAATCTATGTGAACCCCAACCTGGGCTACACCCACTGATTTTTTGTCAGTCCACAGCCAGAAGGCACAGGCATCAGGACAAACGAGCGAACAGACTCATGTGGTCAAGCCCTGTCCCATGCTCAGACAAGACGGATGTCTCCCGAGGCATCCACCTCCGGAGTCTTCCTGTAAGATCACACGAACAATTCACAGGCCTTTCCTACCACGGGGCACCGGCTGGTGGAGGCGGTGAAGACACAGAGAGATGACGGGCATTCACAGAGGCACATCAGCCTCTCACCTTCATCTTGAAGCAAAATCAATTGTCCGGCGCCAAAGCCGTCGTGTTGCCCTCCTGACATCAGAATGTTCTCTGTCCCTCCTGAAACAGGCTGGCCCGGCCGGCAGCTAGCCTCCAACCGTCAGTGTGTTGCTGTTAGGTGCTGTTTAGTCAAGTGTGATTCATAGTGTTCCTATCAACAGTGGATCCTGTACCCGTCCTATTCTGTGCCATCCTCACACTTCCTGACACACTAGACACAACTGAGGCAGTCACCGTGTCAATCTACCTGGTCAAAGGTCTTCTTCTCCTTCGCTGACTCTTCACCCTTCCAAGCATCATGTCCCTCTCCAAGGAACAGTTCCCCCTAGTAACATGCTCGAAGTATGTGAGACAAGACCTCATCATCCTTGCTCCCAAAGAGCACTCTGGCTGCACCCTCTCCAAGACATCGTTATTTGTTCTTTTGGCCTCCATGGGATGTTCAGTGCTCTTCTCCAGCACCACAGCTCAAAGGCATCAATTCCTCCTCTGCCATCCCTATTCACTGTCCCGCTCTCAGATGCAGAGGAGGTGCTCAGAAAGACCTTGACCTGAATCAGATGCACTTTAGTCCTGGGGATCCACTTGGGAAGCTCGGATGGAGCCCAGTGCTCCTCTCACACACACAGGGCTACCGTGAGTCAGGACCGAGTCAGGGCAACAGGGAGAGAAGCCTGCACATACAGTCAACTCGCCCACGCAGGCTGGAGTGATGAGACCATACGTTGTCTGAGCGTGGGAAAAGTGGGATGTGCCCCCGTGGGGGCGGGGTGGGGGTGGACGGAGGCTGGGTCTTTCTGGAAATCTGTGCTGTAGCCTGTGACGCACCCTATAAAACCACCACTGCTCTTTTATTTCACACACATAAGAAACAATGCCCAGAGAAGGCAAGAATAGACTCATTCGATTAATGACTGAAGTATATGGGAAGAATGGTGATGAGCAGGGGACAGCCAGAGAATAAAGAAATCTGAGAAGGAGACACAGCCAGAGGTCCCTTAGACCTGAGGCTGGGAAACTTGGTCTCATGGACTTTGGTGATGTGTCCAGGAGGACTAATCCCTGGAAAAAGCACCGGGTTCAAGAAGACAAGGAAAACCCTCATGGAGTGGACTGACAGAGGCCTGGAGCAATGGGCTGGAGCCCAGCACAGAGGTGAGGACAGACCTGGAACAATGGGCTGGAGCCCAGCACAGAGGACACGACAGGACTTCCCAGGCTGCCGTCTGTCATAAAGGGGTCGCTGTGAGTGAGAACTGATGCCACAGCACCTACCAACAGTGCTCCTATGATGAGCGAGTTCACAGTGGACTCTCCAAAGTCTGCACTGGACCCCAGCTCCTATACCTGTGGTGGTCAAGTCCCTAGGAAACAGGTGTTGTCATGTAAATGAAGCCAGATCAGTGAAGGGCATGCCTTAAGCCAATTCATTTTCTTATTTTATTATTATTTTGTGTGTGTACCATCAATCAGATCCGACTGGTACAGGAGGAGATTGCCCCTCCTTCTCCAGCAGAGCATCTGGTGGATTTGAACCACACATCTCTGGGATTACAGTGCAGCTTCCTGCCACTAGGCCACCAGAGCTCCCTAAGCCAATTCACTTTTGAAATGTTGAAGAACTGATGGCGATGAAGCAAGCAGAAAGGATGGGGAAAGCACATCCGTGTGGAGATCTCCAAGGAATTCCAAATGCAGAAACAAGGATTTCTCTCAAGAGACAACGCCCGGAATGTGGTGGACCAGTCTTTGAAGGGAGCTGTGGGGATGTGGTCTCCAGGGTGTCACACGGCTAACATAAAAGGGGGCTCTGAATTTACCAGCAGGTCCACGGGTGAAAGACGGACCACCTCTTTCTAGGCAGTGTTCACCCTCAGAACTTGCTGGAGGGTCAGCTATGAGTCCTCTCTGACTCAGCAGCCGTGAGTGAGCCTCTTCGACTGTCAGAAACAAACTTTGTTCACTGAGGCCACCGTTTCTTTGTGGTCTATCTGTCACAGCAGCACTGCAGAACCGAGACACGCCCACCTGTGGTGTCTCATCAGAGCAGCAGCTGGACACAGAGACCTCTAACTAGATGGCATGACACTAGGACTTCATATAAGTCTTGGATGCTTGATTTCCCCTGTTTATGGGCAGGGAGCATTGACGTTTAACACATCTGCACTCAGACTGCAGAGAGGGCACGGTGTGACGGTTCTGGGGTCCTGGAAAAAGTCCCCTGTCCAACAAAAAGAGAGCAACAGGGCCAGCCTCGCCCCTTGAATTCCGAAACTGTGTTCTTTGCCTTTAAATCCAAGGCTCACATCCAAAGAAAATTCAGGTGAGGAGAGCTTTCCTCGGAGAGACTGCTGAACCACACAGGAATTTGTCAAATGACGTTGAGGACCCTCGTGGAATAAAGGCAGGAGTACTTCCAGACGCAGAGAGGAACGGGCAGGACTGGGCTTGTGAAAGGCTGGCACATCTTTTCAGAAGAAACAGAAGACCGAGGCACTGCTCACCGAGTGAGGGGCTCCGGTGACAGACACAGTGGTCAGAACACCCAGCTGCTATTCTAAAATGTCTGGTGTTTGGTCCCACCAACGTCCTGTTCTATAAAGATTTCAGTTCTGGGAACCCTGTGGTCAGCTCTGTTTAGCCTGGAGTGTTTCTACGGGTCAGAACAGACTCCTTGGCAGCAGGCTTGAGTTCATGTAACGGGAGTTCACACTCTGCCAGGCTCTGCGTTGTCCACAGCTGTGCAGTGTTTCCTCCGAGAGACAGATCACACCTACGAGCTCCTCCCATGTGTCACTACCTGGTGGGTCAGCTGTGAGTTGTTGCCAAATCGACAGCACACACCAACAATAATAGTGCTACGGCAGAGATGCCACAAGGGGGTGGTCTTCAGAAACTGAACCGTATTTTCTTACAAATCAGAAGGCTCCTATGCTGTTGTCATGGGGCTGCTGGGTTGAGAGTGACTCATAGCAACCCTAAACACAACAGATCAGAACCTGTTCAGTCCTGGGCCGTCCTCACACTCTCTGACCCACGAGCTCACTGCTGCAGTAACAGTCTCAATCCACCTCATCCAGGGGCTTCCCCTCCTTCGCTGACCGCCAATTCCAAGCATGATGTCCTTCTCTCCGGAATAGTCTCCCCTAGCGACATGTTCAGATCCGGCTCAGAGACGATGAAGGAGTGTACACCTCACGCATGGCCCCAAACCCACCGCCCTGAGTCAGTTCTGACAGAGTGGACCCTCCACGGGGTCTCTGAGACTGTAAATCTTAACAGGAGGAGCGGGCTCATCTCTCGAGGAGAGACTGGCAGCTTTGAACCTCTGGCCTTTCAGCTAGTGGCCCACTGTGTTACACACCACGCCACCAGGGCTCCTGCAATAGAGTTCACTGTTATTGTTAAGTACCATTCATCAAGCTGGAACTGACTCACAGCTGACCCTCAAGTGGGTTTTCAGAGGTGGTAAATCGCAAAGTGGGAGACTGCTTATCCTTCTCTCAGGAAGCAGCTGGTGGGTTCGAACCATGTTCCTTCGAGTTGGCAGTACAAGTCCTTATCGCAGTGCTCAGCAGAGTGTGAACGTGACTTCTGTGCGCACTGGGGAACCAAACCTCCGCGTGGCTGGCTTGCTCGCCGTATCTGCTGTCTGGCGGTGGCCTGGCATGGCCTCAGCACCGTGGGGTGTGTCTGGAACATGCATTCCTGAGCTGAGCAGCAGGAATGGCTGTGTCTGGAGGGCCTCTTGAGGGCCGCTCCCGTCTGCACTGCCCTACGTCTCCTGGAGTTTGCAAACAACGCGCGCCCTCAACACACACACTCTGCGTGCATTGCTGTGCTCAAACTCAGCAAACATCGTGGGGGTGAGGGAACAGTCCTGGTGGCCTAATGATTAGGGGGCCGCACTGCCAACCCAAAGGTGGGAGCCTCAAATCCACCCGTGACTGTGGGAGAAGCACGGGCCCTCTCGCCCGTGTGAGTCACTGCCCCTGAGAGCCCAGCGAGGGTCAGCCACGGGTCAGTTCCACCTCGACAGCAGCGAGCTGAGGTTTTCTGTTGGGTTGTGGTGTTGCTGTTAGTCGGGGAGCAGCAGCCTGTGTCCCCTCTCTGGTCTGTGATTTCACCCTCGGTCCTGAACCCACCACTCCTCTCTCTCTTTACAGGGGTGGTTTTCATTAAAGGCAGCAAGTGCACTGCGGTGATTTGTTTTCAGAGGGGCCAGCAAGGTGGCGACTGTTGATTAGCGACAGGTCTGGTGGCTCAGGGGAAGGGCCCAGTAACTCCACTCATCACCCTTTGCTCCCTGAGGTCTCACAGCTGAGATGCACAAGTGCCTGTTCCCCTGTAGGGGCAGGGCCACTGCACTCTCCTTTCAGGGAGGTGGTGACCTTAACTAGGGGACTTCTCCGTGCAGCTGGGAGAGAAGTGCAGGTTTCCCCTGCAGACAGCTGACACCCCCAAACCTCTCCATTGGCCTGAGGCCCTCAACATTACCACGTGCAGACAGCTGACACCCTCCAAACCTCTCCATTGG
>NW_006399764.1:30925687-30942362 GCF_000299155.1 Elephantulus edwardii
TGCAGACAGCTGACACCCCCAAACCTCTCCATTGGCCTGAGGCCCCCAACATTACCATGATGGTCCCTTCTGTCCTGACCAGGCCTGAGCCCTGCCCTATCTTGCATCATCTTCACAGTATCTGTCACTCTCAAGTTCATTGTCGCACTCACTGTGTCAACCCTTCTCACTAAGAGTTCTCCTCTCTTTCTCTGACCTTTCCCAGCATGATGTTTCTCTCCAAGGACTAATCCCTCCTGACCACATATCCAAAGTCAGGAAAACACAGTTTTACCATCTTTGTCTTGAAGGAGTGGCTGCACTTTCTTCAAAACAGATTTTTCTTTGACAGTCCTGATATATTTAATACTCTTCTCCAACACTACAATTCAAAGGCATTGATAATTCTTCAGTCTTTCAATTCCTTATTCTTCTTTCAGATAGCACAATGAGGTAGATGTAATTAATGACAGATAATTGAAATTTAAATAATTACAAGGGTAAACTTTTAAAATGTTTCCATATGCATGTAGGTGTAAATACATACATATGTCTGTACATACTATATGCACATATGTCTGTATGTTTTAGAGAGAGGGCAGCCCGAGTGCTCTTTGCAGGCAAGGATCATGAAGCTTTACCTCACATACTTTGGGCATGTTGCTAGGAGTGGCTGTTTCTTGGAGAGGGACACGAAGCTGGGAAGGGTGGAGGGTCAGCGAAGGAGAGGAAGACCCTTGACCAGGTAGACTGACAGTGGCTGCTGCAATGGGACCTAGTGTGTCGGGAAGTTGTGAGGATGGAACAGGACAGGACGGGGTTCAGATCTGGTGGTCACAGGGTCACTCTGAGTTATACTCGACACAAAGGCACCTAACAACAACAACAACAGGTGTGCATATATCCCCATGCTGAAAGGATCCTAACTCACAGAGACACCTCCCCTCGCACCAGGTTTCCGAGGCCACAGATCTTCAGGGGAGAAGAGTCAGTTTTCTCTCACCTGAGGAGTGGCTGGGCGGCTTGAAATCTCAACCTTCCATCTGGCAGCCCAGCACATGATGCGCTCTGCCACCTGTGTTCACATATTATTATGATAAACTTTTAAAAACAGAAGTAGAAACCACACCTGGAGCCCCCACCAACGCTGAGCCAATTCAGACGTTCACAGAGCAAGGGAAACCTCAGATGCTTCCTGAACTCCCAGGGCCCCATGACATTCCCAAGGCTGACCCTATGCTCTCCCATGAGGAAGTAACACCCCCATCCCACAGAACAGGAAATTGAGGGGCAAGAGAGCAGGGTGGCTAGCTCAAATTCTGGGTGAGAACCTGACTCTGGACTAAGGAACCAAGTCCCCCTCACCCAGGACTGGCTCTACTGGGTGGCATGGCCATTGTCAAACTCATAGGCTTGACCACAAGTCCTTGTCCTGAGGTGAGGCCCTGTCTACCACCACTTCACACAAATCCCCTTCCCCCGGGGCCTCAGAAGACCTTCATTTTTGGGCCCACTGTTCACTATAAATAGCCTCATGTTGCTGGTGTTGGGAACCACGGAGTCAGTTCTGCTCAGAGACCCCATGTGACAGCGCAGAGCTGCCCCAGAGGGCTTCACGCGCTGTCATCCTCACGGGAGTTCATCACCAGGTCTTTCGTAGCACTAGGAGGGTCAGCTCTTCTATGAGGGAGTAATATCCTCATTGCACAGGACGGGAAGCTGAGGGACAGACGAATTGGGGGGCTGTATCAGATTCTGAGCACGGCTTGGTTCTGAGCGGAGCGCCAGCCCTTCAGTTAACTGTTAGTGCACCGCGGTAAGAGGAGCATCGGCAACGAGGGGATGGCTGAGTCCAAGCTCCACTAACTCGGCAGAGGGGCACTGTCCCTGTCAACAACATCCACAGAATAAAGCCGATGCCTCCAGGTCAGACGCGGCCCCCCATGCTCCTGCATCTACTACTCATCACAGACTTGACAAGGCGTTGTTTTACTCACAGCTGTGGGGTTTATTAGGGAAACAGGTGTGGGTTCAAACAGTGTTCCCAAGCCAGGTTAACAACAAGACACAATCCCTCAATTAGTTCAGGCACTTTCTTAGCCAACAGCAAGATACTGTTGTTGTTGTGGACCACTGATTTGGAACTGACCCATAGCTGACCCTCCAGTGGGTTTTCAGAGGCAGTTAATCACACAGGAGGAGAGTGCCCACCCTTCTCCTGCGGAGTAGCTGGTGGATTTGAACTGTGTGCCTTCAGGATTGCAGTACAGATTCTTACCACAAGGCCACCAGTGCTCCCTTGTATCCAGAGACAGAGTCCCTCAATTAATCCAGACAGCTTCTCGGTCAACAGCAAGAAACCTCTGTGCAGGAACCTCAGGCCCCAAGGAGGTGTCTTTCTCTGTCTCTTCTTTCCTGGTGTTGAGGATCCTCTCGGGGGCTCTGGCCTGGTTCTGGCCCTGACTCTGGCTCTGGTCCTGGCTCTGGTCCTGATCCTGACTGGTCCTGGCTCCAGCTCTGGCTCTGGTCCTGGCTCTGCCTGGCTATGGTCTGGCTCTGGCCTACCTCTGGCCTACCTCTGGCCTGGCTCTCACCCTGGCTTTGGCCCTGGCTCTGGTCCTGACTCTGGCCCAGGCCCTGGCTCTGGCCCCATCAAGCTCCATGAGGCAATGCCTTTCCAGTTTGCCCTGCCACAGTCCCACAGTCTGGTTAGCTCTCTCTCTTATTTTGGCCTTTCAGCTGTTGATGACATTAAAGACACAGATGAATGGAGAAGCGAGAGTGCACAGTGAGGCAGCTGGAGACCACGCCCCCAGGGGAGCCAAGGCAAAGGACGGACAGGCCGTTCTCAGAAGTGTGACCACCACAATAACCCACACAAACTCAGAACAAACCCACTGCTGCCAAGTCGGGTCCGACTCGTGGCAACCCCACCTGACAGCATAGAGCTGGCCCAGGATTTCCCAGACCTGGCGGGGGAGAATTGCCAAGCTTTCAATCAGCAGTCAAACACATGACCCCCATGCCACCAGGGCTCCTTAAAAATCCCCATGCTGAGGCTTTAATGAAACGGCTACTGGAGAGAGAAGTCCCTTTTCTCATCTCTCATTTAAGGGCTGGCCATCTTAATGGTAAATGAGAAGAAGTAAAGCCCTTTATATCACTTCTCAGTCAACGCCCAGTGGGCAAGTGCCTCTCTCCGTTTTTCGAGATGACAGCTACTGGGAATTTGCTCTGGCGAAGTCATGAGCCCTTGCTGATGGACCAAGAGGCCATTGTCAGTCAAAACTCTGGATAAAAATGCCAACTCTCCTAGGCTTTTGGGAAGAAACATTTCCCCTGTGTACAATGTTAGAATAATACTGCACTCAGCATGTTCACCTGACACGGTCTAGCTTTAGCATGTTCACCTGACACGGTCTAGCTTACTGAAAGTGAGGAGGTCTCGGAGCCCTTGCTGCAGAAGGTTCAACACTGAAGCCTTCAGTATGGACTGCATCTCAACCTCAAGATAACAAAAATCCTTGCTACTGGGCCAGCAGGCAATATCATGACAGATGAAAAGTTTTGAACTGTCCATGACTTTATTTTACTTGGATCCACAATCAATACACTTGGTACCAGCAATCATGGGATCAAGAGATGTCGTATTGCACTGGAAAAGTCTGTAGTCAGGGACCTCTCAATATTATTGAAGAGTAATGATGCCACTTTGAAGACTAAGGTGTGCCTGATTCAGGCCATGGTCTTTCCAGTCACTTGCTCTGCAAGTCTGGGAACTAGACAATGATTAAGGATGACAGAAGAAGAACTGATGCCTTTGACTGTGGTGTTGGAGAAGAGCATTGAACACCCCATGGACAGCCAAAAGAACAAACAAATATGTCTTGGAAAAAGTGCAGCCAGAGTGCTCTTTGGAGGTAAAGATGGTGAAGCTTTGTCTCACGTACTTTGGGCATGTTCCAAGGAGAGGCTGTTCCTTGGGAAGTGATGTCATGCTTGGAAAGATGGTGGGATGGAGGAGAGGAAGACCCTCAACCAGGTGGATTGACACAGGGACTGCAGCCAGTGCCGAAGTGTGCGGGAGACTGTGAGGACGCCACCAGACAGATTTGAGCGTGCCGGAGATGAGGCTGGTGTAGGAAGGAACAGAGTTGAGATCTGCTGTTCACGGGTCACTCGCCGAGTCATACTTGATGTGATGTCACTTAACATCAGTGTTCAGTAAAATCTACAATCAAACCAAACCAAACTCAAGGCTGTTGCATTGACCCCAATGCATAGTACCCTGGGTTGAGTTCCAGGGACTGTGTTCCGTATGGAAGCAGACTGTTCCATCTTTATCCCTGGAGGCAGCTGGTGCCAGTCTACATGTAACAGCATGACGCCCAAGGTCCTTAAAATGTGTGAGAGACAGAAATTATTCTTCATACTGAAAAATCATAAGAGAAAAGAGGCCTCAAACAGTAAGGTTTTATGAATTTTTAAAAAACCACACATTTCAAACTTACTGCCCTTAAGTCAGAACAGACTCCTGGCCGACCCTCCGGCGGGTTTCAATGGTTGTACATCACGCAGGAGGAAGTTGTCCAATTTTTTCCCCTCAGAGCTGCTGGTGGATTCAAACTACTAGAGAGAGGAAGCCTTTGAGTTGGCAGCACAACCCCTCACGGGATACGCCACCAGAGCACCCTGACTAAAAAGCAAGAAGACTTTGAAGAGTCGTACGCGCAAACTGTCCAAGGAGCCCTGAGAGGAGCCTGAGGGTTTGGTCTGAGGCTGGTGCGTCTTTGGTTTCCCGACCTTGTAACTTATGTCCCCGCTGGGGGACTGTGAACTGCAGCACAGTGGGAGTCTGGAGTGATGGACTAATGACCAGAAGGGGACACAGAGACACCAAGTGAGCAAGTGCGTCAGAGAAACGGTGCCAACAGACCAGCTCAAAGAAGCCCAAGTGTTTTTAAAAGTGCAACAAAGTGGGGACCATACAGGGAGGCAGCTGACGAAATGCATTTCTATCTTCATGAAGGAATTATTTCTTGCATGTTATATGCGTTAAAGTGGAAATGTCAAACGTTTTTTTCTTTTTTTATTATTAATAATTTTTAATGCTATATATATTTACAGCATATTCTTTCCATTTATTTTCCCCCATGAATTCATTGTTGCACATTTTCTTCCGAAAATGTCAAACTTTGGGTCTCAAATGGTTGAGAAGGAAGGTGTGGGGACAGTCAGATTACGCAGGTGATTTGGAGCAGAGCACACCTGGGACAGGCCTTCAATCCACGGGCGGGGCTGTGTTTGCTTATTGTCTTTTGTAGAAACATGAAGCCTCCTAGCAAATTCCAGTGATGCCTCAGTCACCTCCCTGAGAGTTTGGGCACCTGCTCTGAGGTCTCAGACCCTCCTTCCCAGCAGGGACCCTCCTTCCACATGCACATTAGCTGCCCTGAGACTCGGCCATGGAGCTGGTCCAAGATGCAGGTCTGGGCCCACAACCAGACAGTGATTCAGGAGACAGGGAACAGCAGGCAGAAATCTCCATTTTAATCCCTCCCAAGGTCACCTTCAGCTCAACCCAGCACCAGCTTCCTTGGGAACCCAAAGCCCAGGGGAAAATGCCTGAGAATCTGCTCTGCCCATCCAACCCGCCTGGACATCCCAAACTCGAAGGTCTACTTAGACAGCATTTGGAATCGTGGAGCAGGTGAGGAATTCGGACTACACTCTGGACTTCAGGAAGAACAAGGCCAGAACATTCCTAAGAGACAAGGGTGGTGAGACTTGGACAAGTCAAATGACTCCTGTTAAGATCGGGTGACTTCATAGCCATGGTGATGGAGAAGAATGCTGAAAACCCAAGCAACGAGCGACTCTGTCGGAGGAAGTGCGCTCAGAACGCTGCTTAGAAGGACGGCTGGGCTTCCGCTCCCATACTTCAGGGACGTTTCCAGAAGGGGCCAGGCCCTGAAGGGCATCCTGCCTGGAGAGTAGAGGGTCCCAGAAAAAGATGACCCTCAAGGAGGTGGATCGACACAATGGCTGTGACAGTGAGCTCAAGCGGAACAGAGACGATGAGGGGGTGCAGGGTCGGTTCTGGGGTCCCCAGGTCGTTGTGTGTCATTCACATTACAGGGGCAGATGGCCGTCATGACAACACATGGCCTTGTGAGGGGCTCGACCTGTCTGTGTGGGTCTGTCTGCCCAACCATGTGGTTCTGGGAGGTTCAGTCTATCTGTGAGGTTCTATCTATGAAGTCCTGTCTGTCTCTGTAGTGCTGTCTGTCTGTGGTTCTCTGTATCTGTGTGATGCCGTCCATCTGCAGGGCTCTATTAGTCTATGTGGTTCTGTCTATGAAGTTCATTTATGTAGTTCTGTTGGTCTGTCTGTCTGTGTAGTTCTGCCTGTCTGTCTGTGTGGTTCCGTATGTCTGTGTGATGCTGTTTGTCTATGTGGCTCTGTCTGTCTGGGTGGTTTTGTCTAGATGACTCTGTCTGTTGGTCCAGATGTTTCTGTATTCCTACTCTCCCAGCAGGAAAGTGACTCAGGCACAGTACAGTGAGGTCAGAGAGCCCAGGGTGCCCTGGATTGTCCCTACTGTCATTCTGTAAACAAGTTAGTTTGCACAACCAGAAGGGAGAAGTTAAGAAAGAGGAAAGAGAAAAGAGGAAGGGAAGGAATTTATTAGCGGGTCCTGGGGGTTGCTCGGATTATTCATGTCACTAGACTGAGCTGGACTTGGGTCACTCCCAAAGGCAGCGTGGACTTGGGCTCACTGGCCAAGAACTAAATGCTAAGCGTTAAGAAGCATTTGTTTCCTGACTTCCTCATCTCTCCAGGCCTTCTTCCTGCTCTTAATCTGGAAGCTTTACTAAAAACCAACCTCTGTTGGTGACTCTGCTGGTGTTTGAAATGCCAGTGATTGGTGTCACTTCCAGCATCACAGCGACATGCAAGCCACCACAGGACAAAAGACTGAGAGCAATGACGGGAGATGCAACAGAGCTCCCAGACTAAGTCTAGGAGGAATGGCCTGGCAATTGCTAAATACTTTTGCATCAAACCCTCTAGGGCGAAGGGGGTGGAGGTCATTATTGTCAGGTGGCATCAGGTCAGTTCCGACTGCCAGCACCCTGATGTCCACCGGGAGAAGGCCAGCCCTGTCCAGCGTCCTATCTGCTGTGCTTCCCCCACTGTGGCAGTCACTTGCCAAGAGCCTCCCTCTTCTTCACTGAGCATCGACTCAAAGCTTGATGTCCTCCCAGGGACTGGCCTCTCCTCACAACGTGCCCGCAGGATGTCAGACGAAGGGTCATCATCCTGGATTCTGAAGAGCATCCTGGCTTTCCTTCTTCCAAGGTCAATTTGTTCTTCTGGCAAACGAGAGCATATTCAATGGTGTTTGCCAACACCATATATGTCAATTCTTCCTCAGTCTTCCTTCCTTCTGAGTAAATGCTCTATCTGTGAAGCTCAAGAAAAGGAGGTGTGCTGGGACCAAATTCACAATGAAGAAAACGGGGACTGAGAAAGGTTAGACACCCTGCACAGGAGACTAAGAAAGGTTAGACACCCTGCACAGAAGACTAAGAAAGGTTAGAGAACCTGTGCAGGCTTTGCTCTTGAGCAAGGAAGAAAGGAGCATGGTGGATCGTAACACTTGATCCCCAGAAATGCCAAGATAGAATGGCTATAGGAGTTAAACTATAGTTTATCCTATAAGTTATTTTCCTTCCCCAATAACTTAGCAATGGAGAGCTTAGCATGTGAAAGCTTTCCAAAAAAAAAGGATATTGAACTTCACCCTGACAATGGGGGGAGGAGGGGAGAATATATTTTGTCTTGTTTCTGAGACTTGGAACCTGGCTCCGATGTCACCAAGTCTAACTGAGGGGCATGGACGGCAGAGCTCGCCATTCTCCTCTCCCCACCCACCCACACACATTCTCTGCCCTTAAGGTTCCTATCCAATGCAAGGTGCTACTACTGTCCATTTGGTCACAAATAGATAATGGTTTTAAAAATCACATCACTCAAGGCAGACTTACTGCTGCAAGGACCTCCTTGATGAGCTAAAGACAAAAGCGGTCAGTTTAAAGGTGTGCACACAGGGAGCGTGGCAATGGGCTTGTGCATGGCGGACATCCAGCTGGTGCTTGCTTGGGTGGGGCCGTTTCAATCTGCTGTTCAAAGGGTTGCTAAGTTTAGTTGACTTGCTAGCTCCTAACAACAATAACTGCACTGTCTAGTACTGTACTGGAAAGTCCGTAGTTAGAGACCTTTCCAAATCACTGAGGAGCTGTGATGATGTCAGTTTGAGGACTGAGGCGTGTCTGATCAGACCATGATCTTTCCAAACCCTTGCTATGCATGTGAGAGCTGGACAGTAAATAAGGAAGACAGAAGAACTGATGCTTCTGAACTTCAGTGCTGGAAAAGAGTGTTGAGCATCTATGATGTACTGAACTCTATGAATTTTGATAAATGTCAATAGCTGTAGAGGGGCTTTAAGCGTTTTGTTCATAGAGTTACTATGAGTCGTGCTTGACTTGAAGGTAAACAACAACAATGAATATCCCATGGAGGCCAAAAGAACAAACAAATGTGTCTTGGAGAAAGTGTATCCAGAGAGTCCCTGGGGGGCAAAGACGACAAAGCTTCGTCTCACATACTTTGGGCACGTTGCTAGGAGAGGCTGTTCTTTGGAGAAAGGCATCATGCTTGGAAAGACAGCGGGTCAGGGAAGGAGAGGAAGATGCCCCACCAGGTGGACTGACCCAGGGACCACCTCAATGGGCTCAGGTGTGTCAGAGACGATGAGGATGCGACAGACTAGGTGAGAGTTCAGATCTGTTGTTCACAGGCTCGCTCTGGGTCACACATGACTTGATGTTACCTAACAACAACAACCCCAACTATTCTGAAGACCTTGAGGACAGACCAGTGAAGCTCTTTTGAAGGGTTTAAATGACTTGGCCGATGTGAAGTGCTTGGTCAGCTAGTGACATAACATTTTTGAAAGAAGATTTATTGCAGCTGTTGAGTTTGGGGCTGGCAGAGTACAAACATCCCTGACGTCCCTCACCATTGCTCTTTGTGGAAGAGACTTCAGCCAGAGGTGGGTTCAGACAGGGATGGGGAGTGGGGGGTGGGGGACATAGTGTATCACAATCAGACAGGAGAATGAGACAAATTCAGGTACCCTGGGGAAGACAGTGTATCCCCAAAAGTCACAGAGAGCACTATCTCTGGATTTGCAATGTTTGGGTTACTGGGTGTTGGCTGAGGCCTGGACGCTTCCTCCTGGTCCTGCCCACACTTTCCTCCTATCCTGTGAAGCCCCAGGTAAGTGGTGTGCTCAACAGCAAAGAGCTGGAGATGGCCCACGTGTCCGTCAGTGGACAGAGGGCTAAAGGAACTCTGGAACATTCACACAAAGGACCACAAGTCATCACGAACAGGCGACCAAGAATTCATAAACACTACACAACACAGAAGACTCAGAACAAATGATGCTGAGTGGCGTAAGTCAGCCACAAAAGGAAAAGATAAAAGACTACTGTATAAAAATATAAAAAGCTAAGGAAGGATTTCACACAGACTCAATCTTGAGAGGATAACAGCAATTGGAAGGGAGGGAGAGAGGAGTAAAAATTAATAAATAGACAAGTTGGGCTTTCTGGGAGGATGGGCCAGTCTCTGTAGGGATGCGGCTGTTCTAATAAATCATCTTTGCTTTTTACCTTTTAAAGAATTGATAAATTGGGTGAAGGGAAAACAGTGTACATTAGGGGCTTGATCCCCTCCCTCTCTCCCTCTCTCTATCCTCTCTATTTCTCTCCCACTCTCCCTCCTCTCTCTCTCTCTCTCTTTCTCCCCCTCCACATCCTGTCCCTTTCTCTCCTTGCCATCAAGGTGACCTCATGGCTGACCCTTCAGCAGGTTTCCAGGCTGTAAATCCCACCAACGGAGATTATCCATCTTTCTCCCTTGTAGCTGATGGTGGATTTGAACCACTAGAGACGCATGGCCTTTGGGTTGGCCGCAGAATGCCCTACAGACTACGCCACCAGAGCTTCCTAGAGGGTTGATTAGATATTGTAACATATTAATCACATTAATCAATGGTAATTAATGTGATAAAACAAAATGTCTATAAACGATTCAATGAAAAACAGTGATTTTATAAACTCTGACTCTAGTTTTTAGAAAAGATAAAGACCAAACAAGAGCCTCACAGACAAGCAGCTGCGGAGTCAGAGCTGAGGAGTCAGGTCTGGTTCCACGGGGGAGCGTGGCCTCCTGGGCCCTGTCCGTGTGGTGCCAGTCCTCACGCCGAGGATGACAGCAGTGCTGTCCCCTAACATGGTCACCTGGAGCAAAGTGGCAACGCCGTGGCTGGCTGACATAGCGTCAGCTCCAATTGCAACGGGAAATGCCCGGGCCTGCGTCATTTTCCCATCGTGTTTGAGCCCATTGTTGAGGCCACTGTGTCCGTCACCTCATAGAGCACCGCCATTGTTTCACTGATTCTCCACTTTACATGATGACCTTTTCCGGTGACTGGTCATTGTTTGTTCGGGTTTTTTTTTTATTTTGTGTGTGTACTGTCAAATCGGATCTGACAGGTACAGGGGGAGATTGTCCCTCCTTCTCCAGCAGAGCATCTGGTTCTGGTGACTGGTCATTGTAAAGAAAGCCGCTGAGCGTCACCCCCCTCACTCCTAAGGAGGAGCCTGGCTGTGTACCTCCTAAGGTCCATCTGACTGCTCTTCAGACAGCCCACAGCGGGTCCTGCCATCTTCACCAGCACCACAGTTCAGATGCACTGGTCCTCCTTCTGTTCTCCAGGTAATAATGGCAGGCAGGTCACAAACGTCCACCCAGCTGGTCATTATGTGTCTGGAAAGTCCCTGTTCTCCAGAGTCAGGTCCACTTGCTCAGGCAGTGAGTGCAGCTTCGATGCAGTAAAAGCCCAACTACTTGCATGAGGAGACCCTTCCCACGGAGTACGAGCCCAGCCCTGATGACGGGCCAGGGGCGGAGGGTGGGCTGTGAAGGAGCTCCCGCCACGAACTGGACTGCATTTGATGACAACTATTTGATTTTCTCCTCTACTGTACATGAGGCATGAATCTTTTTATGGATTGAAAAAAAAAACAAAGTTTGCACAAACTGTATATTCAACTGAGCCTTCTTCCCTCTCAATTCAGAAAATAATCAAGACCTTTTAAAATGCAATTCCTCGAGGCAATGAAAAAGAATTGGAAATATTTTTGCTCACCTGTAAACAATGACACTGTCAAGAGAACTTAGACTAGAACTACCTACTTTCCCAGAGGCTGCCCAACTTACAGAGGAAAAGATTTCCCAGATGAAAGCCCAGGATATTTTAATCTACGGCCATGCCCCCCTGCACGTGCCTAACCTTGTCTGATCTCAGAAGCTTAAGCAGGGTCGGGACTGGTTAATACTTGGATGGGAGACTGCCTGGAAAAATTGGGTGCTGTAGGCTTTAAAAAACAAAACAAAAAAACTGAGGATATTTTAAAAGATGAAACAACAACAATTGGCACTGTGGATTACGTGTTGAACTGCTTAACAAAACGTCATTGGTTCAAACCCACCAGTTGTTCTAAGGCATTTTACTTCCATAAAGATTGACAGCCTTGGAAACCCAGCGGAGCGATTCTGCTAGAGCTCAGGCGTGTCCAGCACGGCCGTGTTTTCTTCACAGACCACCAAGTCTTCTCAAAGAAAACACTGCTGTTCCCTCTGTGGGTGCTGTCAGGCAGCGGGAGGGGTACTGGTGATGTGGAGTGTGTCACCGACGGGGCTGCCAACCAAAAGGTTGACAGTTGGAGCAGTTTTCTCCTCGGGAGGAAGACAAGCGAGTCTGACTTCTATAAAGATTCACAGCCTCATAAACCCAGCGGGGTCCCCAGCCTCCACTTGACAGGACAGCAGTGGACTGGGCTCGGTTCTCTAACAGGGACAAGGAGGCTGGGGGTCACAGATGATTAAAACCCACCTAGTTGTTGTTGTCATTTCTGAGTCCATCACAAGTCACAGGGGACACACTCAGCCTTCACGGGTGGGAACCTTGTCATATTCCGTCTACCGTCACCACTTCCACAATGCTCACCGGTACGGTCACTATGCCAGTCCATCTCTTTGAAGGTCTTTCTCGGACCCTCCACCTTTCCCAGCATGGCATCTTTGTTCCAAGGACTTGTCCCTCCTGACAACACGCCCACGTGTGTGAGGTGAAGGTCTATAAATTCACTCAGAGGCTTCCAGAGACAAAGACAGGATGACCCACTCGGAAAAGCCATCACTGACAACCATGCTGGGCTCAGACCCTCTCCCACCATGGGCGCCAGGCCGAGGCTCAGCCGAGGCAACTCGCCTGGTTGGTGGATGTTGTTTTGTTTTGGGGTGTGTTTTTTTTTCAAGATCTTTTATTTTTATTAAATAATATAATAAATTGCCCAACTTATATTTATGTTAAGTTTTCTTTTAATAAAAGAAGACTTTTACAAATATCTACAAGTTTTCTTTTAATAAAAGGAGACTTTAACAAAAATCTACATAAAAGTAGACATTCAAGAGCCAATTATCTGTGGACAAATAAATGGATTAGGAAGTTGCTTGTAAATTAGCCCCCTAAAAACTCAGTAGAGATGTACTGGGGCAGTCAGGTAATATAATCTTTTTTTTAACCCTGTAATATTCTCTTTATTTTCTTTTTTTAATTGAGATTTTATTGTAAGTTTATAAAGAACACAAATAAGGAAAACTTCTCGCATAGATCATCAAAAGGAGAATAAAACAAGGGAATGTGAAAGGCCCAAGCGACTCAGTCAGGTTGACTCGGTGGGGCCCAAATGCTGTGTAACTTCCCCAGAGAAGCTAGAAGGCAGACCATTTTCTGTTAGTGGGAGTGAACATTCTAGAATGTGTCTTTTTCCAACATCCGCCATATCTTATTTCCTGTCAAAGAAGAAATGCATTCTAAATGAATCACTTGCAAGCACTTTAAAAGTTATCTCTTAATCTCATGGTGACTTTCTCCCCCGAAAATATTTTAAATTATTTTTCCCAGAAGAAAAAAATTTTTTTCCTCATCAACCTGTGGTGTTTTTAAACTGTTTAGATCAGACAATACTTCTCATGTTTCTTGATTGCAATTGTGTGTGTATAACAAAATATTTGCTAATTCCAAACAACTTCAGCATGTACAATTCAATGGCATGAATCATGTTTATCTCATTGTGCAACCATCACCACCACCTTTTTCCAGATTATTCCGCCATCTTTAGCACCAACTCAGTGTCCCGTGTGCACTGACAGGTCCTCTCCTTGCCTCCCAACGACTGTTGTCATAGGTGGCTTCAACTCTCATGACCCAGGTACAACAGAGCAAACCCTGTCTGGTCCCCGGACATCATAATCCCTGCTCAGCTTTTGTTGTTGCTGTTATGTGCGTCAAGTCACCTGCAACTCATAGTGACCCTATGTACAACAGCCCTAAACCCTGCCCTATCCTGTGCAAATATTATTTTTTCTTACACACCTATGCCCATTACCCCAGTCACTGAATCAATCCATCTCATCGAGGGTCTTCCTCTCCTGCACTGTTGTCCCTCCACCCTCCCAAGCATGGTGTCCCTCTCCAAAGACTAGTCCCTCCTTGCAACAAGTCCAAAGTATGTCAGACGAAGTTTCAGAATCCTTGACTCCCAAGGAGCAGCCTGGTTTCACCTTCTCTAGGATGAACCTGTTCGTTCTCTTAGCAGTCCGTGGTATATTCAACACTCCGCTTAGGCCCATTGTTAGAGTCACCCTGTCAGCTTCTCTGTTAAGGGTCTTCCTCTCCTTCACTGACCTTCCACTTTTCCAAGCATGATGTCCTTTTCCAGGATGTGGCCTTTCTATATAACACATCCAACTTTATGAGACAAAGTCTTAACTATTCCGTTCTAAGTAGCACTCTGTTTCCACGTCTTCCAAGATAGATCTGTGGGAGACAGACTCTGCCTCACTCCGTAACCACCAATAAGCTTTCGTCTTCATGCACTGATTGTGATTACAGTTTGGCTAAGCAGAGGCTCAGTGAGGAAGAGGGGGCACCTGTGTGCGATGGGCTGGCACAGCGTCTGCAGCCACAGGCTCACACAGCAGCGGCTGTGAGGATTGGGCAGGACAAGGCTGTGGTTCGTGCAGTCACTATGAACAAGGCTGACTGGGCTCAAACAAATGAAAGGTGGTGAGCATGGCACAGGGCGGGGCAACAGAACACACCACCCAGGAAATCCAGGTCCAGGACACAACTGCACAGACACAGCTCTGCCCGTGAGATATGAGTAGATCAGATTATATTTTAAAAAATCCCCAAACTCCACTTGATCTTAGCCACTGCAAAATGGTGCAACCATTCTGGCAATCAGTTTGGCGCTTCCTCAAAAAGCTGAACATAGAAATTCCGTATGAACCAGCTATTCCACATACCCTGAGAATATGAGAACTGAGGCACAAACTGAGATTTGTACACCAATGTTCATAGCAGGATTATTCACCATCACGAGACTATCATAACCACCCAGGTATCCAACCACAAACGAATGGATTGAGAAATTATGATACATCCACACAATGGAATACTATGCAGCACGCAGGATCAATGACTTTGTAAATTAAGACCTAATTGGGAGGGACTGGAGAGCATTATGCTGAGTGAACTAACTCAGTAACATAAGGATAAATACTGCATAAAACCATTACTGTAGATTGAGTATAAGGATCCAGGAGGGGTGGGAGAGGCTGGAAGCAGATGGTTGTGGATGTGCAGGGGGAGGGGGGATTAGTCATTAGGTTGTACATTTTGATGGGTAGGGGTGAGGAAAAATGAAAGAATTTGTTCAAATTTGTATTTTAATTTTGTAAATAAACTAGTAGAAAAAATTTTAAAAAAATCTTCAAACTCACCACTATCAGGGAGGTTCCAGCTCACCGTGACCCAGGGATGTAAATGGAAATGGAAAAGGACTGCCCACTTTTCTCTCTCAGAACTGCTGGTGGATTTGAACTGCTGATGATGTGTAGCCTCTGGGTAGCACACAACTTGCTGTGGACCATTGGCCACCAGAGCTCGCTTACAGCATCATGTAGGCTTCTGGAAAGTTCCTTGGAAGTAGGCAAGTCCAACTATCTTTCTCCTCCTTGTTTCCAGTACAGAGTCCATGCTCAGAGGCTCGGCAGCTCCTCTGTGACCATGACAGCAAGGGACTAAGCTCGAGACCCCAGGAGCCAGGTGTCACTGGGAGCACCACAGGCCACCCACCATGCCCAGTCAGTACCTGGATGTTCAGTTACTATTACTGTCCCCCACCGTCATGTGATAAGCCACTCATAGCTGACCCGCCGCTGGGTTTCCAAGGCTGTAAATCATACTGAAGGAGACGGCTGGCTTTGTCTCAAGATGTCACTGCTGGATTCGAACCACCAGAGACACGGCCTTTAGTAAGCAGTACAGCTCTTGTTAGGCACCAAAACCAAGCCAACCCCTAAGATGTTGAAGCCGCTTCGTAATTGTGTTGTGTTATTGCCTTCAAGTCGGCTGCAGACCCCCGTGAGTCACAGGGTCTTCATGCACTGATTTCCACGTGAGGATTGCCAGGCCTTTCTTCCTAGTGTCAGCCTAGCTCCGGTGAAGGCTGTGGGGCAGCCTAGCAGCAGGCCAGCCACCACCAAGATGGGGGTGGCCACACACAAGATGCCTGGACAGAGAACCGGGCTCTCCTCATGGAGGAGGGGAATTTATTTTGGCCTAACTAAACCAGACGCTTTCTTTCTTGTCCAAGCCCAGGTACCGCGGTTTCCGGTGATGCAGGGCGGTCAGAGCCCGTATTCTCCCCACATGTTGGTTCTGTCTTCATGTTTGTCTTCTCACTTCTTCGCAGCACAGCACTCACCCCACCCATCAGTGGTCCCTGGAATTTGCTGGGGACAAGGCTCATGCAGCCCCTTCCCCTGGTCATCAACCGCTGCGTCCAGCCCTGGTCCTCGGAGGGACACCTGGCCATTCCGAGGCTCCGTCTCTCCCTGCCGTCTGCACATGGCTGTTTGATCGCCAGCAGTCTGAGCACCATCACTGTAACCACGGGATTTCAGGAATGCCGAGACGCGAGCACGTTCACCCACCGGCTTCCAGGTGGGCCGGGGTTCCCCTTTCCGGGCACACAGTTGGGTCTCAGGGCCCCATAAGTTTCCTACAAAGCATGGCTCCCTTGGGTAACTCGGAGTCAATGCAATGGCTCTCGATCTCTGAGCAATGGTACGGTGGCCCGAGCAGGACACAAGAGCTCCTCCTCACGCGCTCTGACGTTTGAAAGGTAAGACGGTTGTGTTTTAGAGGCACCAAAGGTGACACCTCTCCAGCAGGTTAAGGGCACCAGCAGCTTCTCGTGAGAAACACAGGCAAACAGCGGCTTAGCCTCCAAACACCTGCGGGAGGACCAGCTACGAGCCTGCTTTGCTGTTTGCTGAAGGATTAAGGAATGAGCCGTGGTGGTGCAGCAGCTAAGCATTAGGAAGCTAACTAAAGAGTCCAGTGGTTTGCACCCACGAGCCACTCCCCGGGAGGAAGAAAGTCCGTGGGCCAGCCCTACTCTGTCCTACAGTGTCACCGGG
>NW_006399764.1:30942948-30944800 GCF_000299155.1 Elephantulus edwardii
AGGCCACCAGAGCTCCCTTAGATACCTTTTTTTTAAGATACATATTTTTGCAGACTCTCCACAAGAGTCTGACTTTGTTTCTCTGTGCCTTGAACCCCGCTGTCCTTGGGACTGTGTTGAGCTACAGAGGTGGCAGGAGTGATACTGATGAGGTGCAGACTTACGCAGCTTGGAGCTGCCGCCTCTCCCTCCACCAGGTACAGAAGCCCAGGTTAGATGTGTGAAGGAAGAGAGAGCACCTGACTGCGTCAAGGCCCCGCTTCAGCCAGCTCCAAGGACCCAGGCTTGTGAGTGGGGTTGGCTCAGCTAAGTCGACCAGCAGTCACAGCACTTCAGCAACTCCCAGAAGGCCAGCAGATCAGCCGGCAGAGCCCTGCCGAATTCCAGCCCCAGAATAATGAACACTGCTGTTTCAGGGCCTCAAATTCAGGGATGGCTCCATACACAGCAAAATAGAACCAACAGGGTGCTCCATCCTATCATTTTTTCACTGCACCCATATGGAGATCAATGTAAAAATAATAAAGTAAAAAGCACTATCCATGCTATTAAAGCTAATGCATGGCTGTTTCAAAATTCACTATTAAGAAAATATCTTAGTGGAAGACTTATCATTAGACGACGAAGCTATAGCTAAACAAGGCGCTTTATTCTATAGATAGTTTCTATCTGATGGCTGAGTCTTAAGGAATGGTACTGCCAACCCCAAAGCCAGTGGTTCTGAATCAACCGCAGTGAGGTGTTTTTTTTTTGGAAGCCTGTGGCCTAGTGGGTAGGAAATTGTTCTGCCAAGCAAAAGGCAGGTAGTTTGAACCCACCAGCTGCTCCACAGGAGAAAGATGGATAATCTCTTCCTGTGGATTTACAGCCTTGGAAAACCCACTAAAGGGCCAGCCAGGTGTTAGTCAACTTCACAACAACACAGGCAGTATCAAAGGAGCCCTGGTACCTTACAGTGTTGAGCTAAGGGACAGGTCTGCAGTTCGAATCCACCAGCCATTCTGAAGGAGAAAGAAGAGGCAATCTCCTCTCATAAACATCCTCAGCCTCAGAAAACCGAGGAGGGGCTCTAGGTGTTGGAACTGACTTGACAGGAACGAGACTGAATAGTATCAATGTAACCCAAGCACCTTTACTACAAAAGCTATTGTGGAGTCCGGAAGGACCGTAGTCTCCTCCCCTGCTATTGACGGCCTCTGAAAACCCACTGCAGGGTCAGCCATGGGTCGGTTCCAAATCGATGAAACACAACAACACATGAAGCAAAGAGTTAACATGATCAGCTGCTAGGCAGAAGGTTGACAGTTGGAATCCACCCAGAGGCATCTCAGAAGATGGAGCTGGCAACCAGCTTGTGAAGATTCAGCCTGTTGGGGCTCAGTTCTGCTGCAACACACATGGGGTGACCGTGAGTCAGGACCATCTGATCGTAGCTACAAACAACAGTGTTACAGTCCCAGCTCCACTCAGCCTAGCAGCTCCTCGGGGGTGCAGATGACCACGTGCAGGGGCCTCCTGCTCAACGCTGCCCCACTTCTTTTCTGCACAGTCACGCTTTTCCAAGGGAGCTTTCCGCCAGCTTCCTCTGTTCCTCCACTCTGACCTCTCCACCACCCTGTCCCTCTCTGCTTCCTGCCCCGTGGCCTGTGGGAACTGCTGGCTCAGAGGATCACCATGGCCCCTCCAAGGCAGAGCCAGCCGCCACCCTGTGCCCTCACCACTCAGCACCCGGCCTTCCTGAGAACCCACCAGCCCCCTCCTCGGATGCAGGCCCTGCTGGCCCATCGGCTCCGTGTTGGTCAAACCCCTCCTCATTTCCTCCTGCGGTGTCCACTCAGGTTCCTGCTGGCAG